>NW_016107361.1:6548050-6584660 GCF_001604975.1 Cebus imitator | reverse complement strand
TGGATTAGAAAGAGGATTTGGCCAATAGGAATCAGGTGGTCAGTTAGGCAATAAGGAGAGGGAAGGGGTCTGGCGTCTCATTGTTCAAATGTGGTGATCTGGTAAGTTTCAATTTCTTGATACTACCTGGGAAGACTGCTGGTTGGTTTACTGAGAAAGGAACTCAGATAAGGCAAATGTAACTTTTTCAGGTTTTAAGACTGGGGGAACTAATTTCTATGATTATTCAAAAGAAACCACAAACGTTATTTCTATTGGACACTTGGGCCAGTTTCAACTGTATAAGAATTAAGATAAACCTTTGGAACTTGCAAGTAATAAATTTGTGGAAAAATAGCCCACATGTCTTTCATACATTTACTAAATTTATGAAATTTGACACTCTTGAGAAGAGGTTTAGATTTAAAAGATTAATAACTTCCAAAGATGTTACACAAATTTATGGGCAAGAAAGTCATAGCAAGATACAAAAATAAATGCTATTTGGAGATTGTATTGGACAGAGTTGTACTGGCTCTGGTTGTATAAGCCAAAGAAGAGTCTACTAAGAGGATGCTATGTGGTTCACAGAAATATTAAAAAGAATGAAGAACCAGGCTAAAGACTATTCTGGAAACAGCCCAAAACCATGCTGCAAGACTAAATGGATAAGATTGCCAGCCCAACACTGATCAGCTCTGTTGCCACTTTCACACTGAGGGCACTGCTGTGGTAGCCAGAGATAAGGCATGATGACTGAGATTATGCACTGGCTTATAGGAGCAGCCCCTAGTGTAGTGGCATGTACCAGAAGTCCCAGCACTTAGGGATGCCAAGGTGGGAGGATCACTTGAGGTCAGGAGGTCAAGACCACCCTCGCCACATAGTGAGGCCCTGTGTTCACAGCTACTCAGGAGGCTGAGGCAGGAGGATCACTTGAAGCTAGGAGTTCAAGGCCACCCTGGGCAATATAGCAAGACTTCATGTATTTTTTTAAAAATGGAGCAAAAGATGCTTCTCACTGACACCACTTGCTCACCACAGATTGTAGCCAACTCTGTGCTTTATTATCCCAATTCTGGGCCCCAGGCCAATAGAAGCCAGTATCTGGAATTTTACTGTTCACTGAGGCAGAAGGAAAGAGTTCCAAAGAATCTCACACCAGTTATTGAACACTCTGAGCCAGAAATAACACCATCACTTTCACTCACTATGTATTAGTCAGGACTTCACCTGTCCCCACCCAAAAGCAAGGAAGCCAGGAAGTATAATCCTACTGTGTGTCTCAATGGCAGAATACTAATGAACCCAGGAACTACCTGTACTACCACTCTGATGTCACTCTGCCTCTAGAAGCCCATTCAGCCTACACCATGTGAGCTCTCCCTCCATTTGTCTTGTGACACTAACTCTTAGTCTGGCACAGGTGAGTCTGTTTGACAGAGTCCAGGTCAAATGCCTGTGCTGTAGCAGTTTCAGCTCTCATAAGCAAGGGACTTCCTTAAAGTAGAGCCATTCCTAACCATAATAATTCCACAAAAATTTAGATGCTAGATGTCCAAAAATATAATAAATTCCTACCCAGGAAAGTAACTTTTGAGACATTCATGTTCTCACCATATATATCCCTTCAAGCTACTGCTTAAGTATTGTCTTGATAGGTCAGATCAATAAGTCCCAGCCTATTCTCCTTGATTCCCAATCAAAGATGCCCAGCACAGCAATGATATGGAGAAAATAAAGTGCATTGGAATGAAGCGTTGGCTTTAAAAACACCAAGAAGAATACAGGAAAAGAGTGCCTACAGTGACTGTGTCAAATTGATAGTAAGTCTCCTAAGAGCGGAGCACAGGAGAGAGGACTCAGAACAAAGATGAAAAAATTGTAAAAGGCCAGTTTGTATTTGTGGAAATGATCTCTGCAATAACCAGAGGTGATCTGCAACCGGCACCTTGGTGCTGGTCAGGAATATTGAAAGCTGCCCAGAGGCTGAGCTAAATTGTACTCTTGACACGCCCAGCAGTAGCCATTCCTGTCATCAATCTAGATGATTTTATGCTCCCTGACTACAGGTTTGGTTCCCCCCTCTCCTGTTTCTTTTCTTTACTTTATCCACTTTTGTAATAGAAAAGAGAATGCAAAAATGAGGAGATGAAAGCTGAAATTTTAAAAAGTCTATTAGATTAGCTCAAGAAATAAATTACATAAGGTCAAATACTTCATATTACCTAAGTGTGAATGTATTTTGTCTTTGAAGTTTTTTGCTGAAAGTGGTTCTTCTAATTACAGAACTTCTTAACAGTAATAAGAAAGTTATATTTTATTTTATGAAACTTTCATAAGTACATATATTATAACTAACTGACATGACTGTAGTTATCCCTCTTATTCAAATATGGAATTAATAGTCTTTTAAAACCATGAACTCCTTTCCATTGATACAACTTTTATCCTATATACTCCAATATGTACGTTAGAAAAATCTTACACACCTGGAATATTTTTAATTCACTTGGTTAAAGAAAGTTTTGAGAGTCATTTGTTCTTTTAAAATAAAGTGTCTGCACTTACAAAGGAGGTAATTTAAGTTAGAAAAAAATTACTTGTTTCCTACCATGAGGGCATGCTTTCTTTTCATTTTAGCACATGTGTATATGTAGGCTTACAAATGTATATATGTATGTGTTTATTTATATGTATATATATGGATGGATATATCATGCAGCCATATTGGATAAAAATATATCTGAATATATACATGTATAAATATTTGTAATTTTACCTCAGATGGATTATATTAGTCCATTTTCATGCTGCTGATAAAGACATACCCAAGACTGGACAATTTACAAAAGAAAGAGGTTGAATGGACTTACAGTTCCACATGGCTGGGGAAGCCTCAAAATCATGGCAGAAGGCAAAGAGGAACAAGTCACATTTACATGGATGGCAGCAGACAAAGAGAGAGATTGGGCAGAGTAACTCCCCCTTATGATACAATCAGATCTCATGAGACTTATTCACTATCACAAGAACAGCACAGGAAAGACCTGCCCCGGTTATTCAATTACCTCCCACTGGGTCCCTCCCACAACACATGGGAATTCAAGACGAGAGCTGGGTGGGGACACAGCCAAACTGTATCATGGATTTACAATGCCTAATTTTTATATGAGATCTGGGTGGCCATGTGCAACACCCATATCCCTCTTGAGATCTGGATGGCCATGTGCAACACCCATATCCCTCTTACAGGTCTGAGGCACTCATTTCCTCAAATCCTAGGGGAGATGGTGGGTAGTACTGTCACCTGAGGCACTCTCAGAGAACTGCTTCCAGACAAAGAGAGCTAGCTCACCAAAATCATACCCTTTCCTCTCCTGTCACAACCCTTCAATGATAACTGTTTAAGACAAAGGTGTAAAGGTCCAGTTAGCTTACTTCAGTTTAAGACAATTCTGAAGGATCAACCCAGCCTCAGAGCTCCATGCAGGGTCTGCTGAGACTTTCTTTGTAATCACATCACGTGTTAATCTTGAGTCTCCTCTCATCCCAACCCTGCTGCCTCTGCTTTCCCTCTTGTGTTGACCTCCAAGGCATCATCTTACTCCAGATCTTCTAAATCCCTTTCCTGAAGAACCGGAACTAACACAAAATAAGTACTTTTGCATATCATTATAAACTTTTCACTGGGCAAGTTACTCAACTTCTTGATGCTTTAGTTTTCTCACCTATAAAATGAAGAAAAATAAAAGTGCCTATCTCACAAAATTATCCTGATAATGAAGCGATAATACTAAAGATCTTAAAATGGCATGTAGCATGAAATAACTGTACTCAGTAAAATATTAAACATTATTATTTTGACGGATATTTAAACATCTTTCAAATGAATGAGTCATATTATACTTTGTGATTTATCATTTTTCACATTTGAAGTCATTTCGTAGAAAACACTTATAGAGGTAAAATTAAGGGATTAAAGGTTATACATATTTTAAAATAATATCTATAATTATAAAGCCAAAAAATATCCATTATAGAAATGTTTTAACTTACAAAAAAGTGAGAATAAAGAAAAAAACTGATATTCTATAGTTTTTTGATATTTAAATTGAAAGATTTGCTATAGTGTACCTCTACATACTGATAAGATATGACCATCAACTTAAGTTTTGTACGATAGAAGCAAACTGGATAAAATTGTATATTGAGTATATAAGTGCCTGTATTTTTTAAGAGGTTACAGTATGCAGACTCAAGCTTGTATATACATAGAATATCTCCTGAATTATTCAGAGGAAAGGGATAACCATGGTTGCTTCTAGGGAAAGAGACTTACTTTTTACTATATACTCTATTAAATTATTTTTTGAAGTTGAAAAACAATTTTAAACCATTGTAGGATGTTGGTGTCAGGGGAAAATTATGGTAAAACAGAAAATAAATTTTATTGATATTACATTGCAACCAAAAACTCATGGAAACACTAACATTCCTGAATCCTGACAAGCATCCAGTATTCATAAGTTATCAATCTTTGCTAATTTTATAGGCAAAACAGTATTTTATCAACATTTTAATTATTTTTTAAATAGTATAAACTATTTTAAAAATACAGGCTAAGCAATTATATTTAACAAATTTTTTGACTAGGACTTCTGGCTATGGTAACATGAAGTGGTCAGTGAATTCTCCCCACCAAAAAAAATAAAATAAAATAAAACTGGGCAATGTTTTAGAAAGCAACCTTTTTAGAAACTTCTGAAAAATGATCAAACAACAAACTGAGAGATTCTTATTCAATAATTGCTGAAACTCTATATAAGAATAGTAGGAGTCTCTTGCACTGCTCCAGTTCCCCGAGAAGATGAGCTAAAAAGCAGAATTGAAATGACAAGGAAAATTCAGTGAACTTGAAGAAAAATCAGTAGAAAGTACCCAATCTGAAGACGAGAGAGAAAAAAGATTAAAGAAAAAGGAACAGTTATCGAGAGAACTCTGGGCCAACATCAAGGATACGAACACATGAACAATGAATGTCCCAGAAGGAGAGGAGAGGAAAAGGCAAGGAAAAAAATCATCAAAGAAATAATGATCTAAACATCCCAAATCTGATAAAGAACATTAAGAAACAGAATCAAGAAGCTCAAAAAACTCTAAGTAGGATAAACACAAAGAGATCTATACCTAGATATGTCACAGTTTAATTGCTAAAAGCCAAAAATTACATTTACTGTGAATGGATTAAGTACTTCAGTCAAAAGGCAGAAATTTTGACTGAAAGAAAAGCAAGACCCAACTTTATGCTACCTACAAGTGACACATTTCAATTTCAAATGTACAAAATAGACAAAAGTAAAAAGATTTTAAAAATCTACTAAGCAAACAGAAAGCATAAAATAGCTGGTATAGTTATATTAATACCAGACAATAAAGGACATTGAGGCCAAAAAATTATTAGAAATAAAGGGAGGCTGTGTACAGTAAGGTGAAGGTGGAGATGAAGAGAGGTTGATTAATAAGTACAAATACACCCTTAGATAAAAGAAATAAGACCTGGTATTTGACAGATTAGTAGAGTGACCACAGTTAACATTAATAGATTGTACATCTTAAAATATCTAAAAGAGAGTATTTCAAATGTACCTCGTATAAAGAAAAAATAAGTACTTAAAATGATTGATATCCCAATTACCTGATTTGATTATATGAATGCATCAAATTATCACATGTTCTGCAAAAATATATTACATATCAATATAAGTAAATAAGTCTTGAAAAGAAACATTTTATAATGTCAAATGTATCAATGCATCAGAAATAAAAAATAATTATAAATGTACACACATCTATAGAAAAGGTCCCCAGAAGTACATGAAGCCAAAACTGACAGAATTGAAAGGAAAATAGACAATTCAACAATTATATTTGTATATTTCCATAGTACACACTCAGTCTTTGATAAAATTACCAAATATAAAATCAGTAACACCTAGAACAACTTGAACAGCCTAACCAATACTAAAAGCACCCCAACCGACAACAGCAGGACATAGATTGTTTTTAATACATAAAACATTTTCCAGGGTAGATTGTAAAACAATTCCCAATGAATTTGTTTGTGAAGAATCTATTCATGTCTTTGACCCATTTAGCCAACATTATTATAGCATTTGCCAATTTAAGTAAACTTTTCTTAATTTTTAATTTTTGTGGTTTATAGGAGGTATATATATAAGTAAATTCCTTATGTAATAAGTATACTATAGTTCTGACTTCTCATTTTTGTTGCATACGTTTTTCCAATTTGATTTTATTTTCTATTTTGGTATGAGTTTTTTGTGTGTGCTTTTCAGATCTACTGATATTTTCTCTCACTAATTCTATCTTTCACCTGCCTAGAAATTATCTCTTACTTTAGAGGGTTGATAAAATTAACTTCTATTATTTCCAAACATTTTTCTTGAAAGACATGTTTTCATTATTTAAATATTTAATTCACCTGGAATACATGAACATTTGAAGTTAAGATCTAAAATTTTCAGAGCTTTTTCTAAATTTTCTAGTTACTTTAATTCCAATAAGCCCATATTTATGCATTGATTTGAGAGGTTTTTATTGGATATCATGTTCTTACAACATGTCAAATTATAAGACTATAAATTATAAATTATTGATAATTATTTAATTTATAAACTTCATGCAAGTTCACTCATGAACCTTTTGTGATTTTTTAAAAGAAAACTTGACAAAATGATTATACATATTAAAGGGAGAAATAAATTTTGAAAAAAAATTTTAAAGGTTTCAGGGGAGATGTTCTCTTACATAATTAAATAATATGTCTTTGATGTATAAAAATCAGAATATTAAAATTCAGTTGACTATACATATATATATATATATATATATATATATATATATATAAAATGATACAGAGCATTTATGAGGAATTCTATTTGATAAACTAAACTATGACCACTAAAACCAGAGCAGCTCCAAATAATGGGGTGAGAATTAAAGAGAATAAAACATAATTAAGATAAACTTTAAGCAGAAAAGAGTAGATTTTTGTATATAGAGAGTTTAAAAAGTCATCAGCAGAATCAGCCTGTCAAATAGTAAAACTAACTGATCTATCTTTGGGAAGTCTTGAAGATCAAAGGAAGAATTACAGAATGTCTTCAGAGAATGACTACATCAGCTATTTTTCAAACATCAGATAAATGTTTTCAAATTCAGAGGCATACAAGGCACAAATTATTTATAAACTTGAATTCCAATTATATACTTGTCAGTAAAAGCAAAAATGCAACTATGACTATATGCTTGTTTTTTTTGTTAAATCTACACTAGGTAAGCGAGAAAAATAAAGAGAGAAAATACTATACCTTGTGTGGCAATCACTCACTAGGCATGATATTTAATTGGATGCAATCAATTCGTGCATTCTACTTACTAGGTTTAGAATTGAAAACTGTAAGTTTAGGTTCAGGATGATAAATTTTTACTACTTAAAAATTACATTCTTCCAAGAATACCACATCAAACATGGTATAGCATTACAAAAGAAACCATTTGTGGGAAACCTTTTGAAGCACGTAGGTGATATCTTAGACTTTCAGATGCACATGCCTTATTTAAAACATAAAATGAAAACAAGAATGATTTCAATGCACAAAGAATGGTGTTAAAAGTAGGTCACTCCCCAGGAGGAAATGGGATAAAGATCCTGGCTGGCCTGCCAGCTTTATCACAGCTCTCATATGATGGACTGAATGTTTGTGTCCCCCACAATTCATGTGTTGGAATCCTAACTCCCAGTTTGATGGTATTAGAAGGTAGGGATTCAAGAGGTAACTAGGTGATGAGGGTGCCATCTTCATTAGTGTCCTTATAAAAGGGAACCCAGAGACCTCTTTGGCCTTCTTTCCACCATGTGAGAATACAGCAAGAAGTCAGCAGTTTGTAACCTGGGAGAGGGCCTTCACCAGAACTAAACTATGTTGGCACCCTGATCTTGAACCTGTAGATTCTACTTACTAGGTTTAGAATTGAAAACTGTAAGTTTAGGTTCAGGATGATAAATTTTTACTATCATCTTTCTTGTTTGTAAGCCACCTAGTCAAAATATTCTGTTATAACAGCCCTACTGACTAAGACACCTCACTTGGATCAACATCACTATAACCAAGATCCACATATGAATCCTTTATATTGATACTTTTCAAAGTTCAACTTCAATTTTGTCTGTAAACATTAGACTCAATAAATATTTCTTAAATGTGGCTTTGGACTTATCCTTTGGATAAAATGTTTTGTTAAAGCAGAAAAGAGCAAATATGCTTAGAACTATATCAACTACACTACCATAAAAAATGACCCACAACCATGGGACAATACTGTCTTCTCCCATTACTCATTCTCTCTTCCTGCCATCACCCCGTCCAAAGCCTACTTTAGAGATCCATTCTGCCATTTGTGCTCTGAGTACACAAGGACATTACTTCAGACTTTGTCATTATTGAATACTACTGCCATTTGTATAAATTTAACAATATCCTTAAAAATAAATAATGAAAAATGTTTGGTGGGAACAGTGTATTTAAACAGTGACACCATCATTAAGTAATTATAGCTATATATATTGAATTTGAAAAGTTTTAAAAGCATGTAGATTTTATATTACTAGATGCTGGAAAGATGCCTTTTCAAAATTAATTAATACTTTACTCAGCTGGAAGCATTCTCACATCTTCCTTTCCTCAGGGCACACTGAAATCATCCTGGCCAAGGAATTTATATTAAATTCTCCTAAAGTTAAACTGCACTGAGGAATAATATAACTGTAATAGTTGAGGTATCGCAAAACATGCAAATCATTATTAAAGAGGAGAAAATAGTTAAATGCATAAAACTGTTAGCTCAGGCATGTTGATTTTCCTATCCCCTTCAATTATTTTAAAGTCTCTCTTGGACGATTCTGCCTAAGGAGTCAGTTGCAAACAAAGAACCCAAGTAAGTTTGTAAACCCTACAAAACATATTAAATGCCCCCTTAACCCTTTTGTGTGAACAGTTGTATTAGTTCATTCTTGCAATGCTATAAAGAAACACCTGAGACTGGGTACTCTATAAAGAAAAGAAGTTTAATCTGCTTCTGGGGCAGCCTCAGATGGAAGGCAAAGCAAGAACAGGCGCCTTACATGGCAGGAGCAGAGGGAAGGGGGGTGCTACACACTTTTAAACAACTAGATCTCATGATAGCTTGCTATTACTGTGACAACATCAAGAGGGATGGTGTTAAACCATGAGAATCCTCCGGCATGACCCAATCACCTCCCACCAGGCCCCACCTCCAACACTTGGGATTACAATTCGACATGAGACTTGGGCAGGGACACAGAGCTAACCCATATCAATAGTATAGCTATGACACTTACATAAGACTTCCCTATTACATTTAAACCACAGACATTAATGTGCTATTAAAATATCCTAACATCTAAGAAAGATTTCTCCAAGTTTAGTCCTAAAAACAAATTATTTACTGTAATTCCTGGCCCAGGATTCTCACGTCTTCTCCACCACCTATGAAACTCTAGTAGACTAAGTTGTGAGCTTGTAAGTATGGTAAAATCTCAGATTCTTCACAGGTCTTGCCATTTCCACAGTCAGAATTAAGTAACTAGAACAATTAACTTAAAATTCTACTGAAAAGCATAAGTGCATGTATTAATCCATTTTCACATTGCTGATAAAGACATACCTGAGACTGAAAAATTTACAAAAGAAAGACATTTAATTGGACTTACAGTTCCACACGGCTGGGGAAGCCTCCCAATCATGGTGGAAGGCAAAGAAGAGTAAGTCACATCTTACATAGATGGCAGCAGGTAAAAAGAGAGAGCTTCTGCAGGGAAACTCCTCCTTTTAAAACCATCAGATGTTGTGAGACTATTCACTGTCACAAGAACAGCACTGGAAAGACTTGCCCCCATGATTCAATTACTTCCCACTGGGTCCCTCCCATAACACGTGGGGATTCAACATGAAATTTGGGTGGGGACACGGCCAAACCATATCACTGCATTATAAAAAATTCCCATACTCTAGGTTTTTTGTATCCTAACTTTGCTCTAGTTTTAGGTTATTAGGACTAAGATTGCTACAATGTAAGCATCATGAAGATGTAAGTCTTGATGTAGAACTAAACAAATTGAGTTAAAATAATAGCTTTGCCATTTACAAGCTGTGTGGTCTTGGGGAAATTATATTTTTACATCTCAGTTCTCTAAAATGCAAAACAGGGCTAGTAATCACCTTTTAAAGTAATTGTGAAGATTACAATCATTAAGGTAAAGTGCCTAGACCACAGAAACCATAAATAACTTTTCTCAACAAATATATGTGAAGCATCTTCTTCACTAGGCAATTATCTGGGAATATAGAAGTAAACATAAAACAAACCATCTGCCCTCATGAATCCTATAATCTGATCAGAAGTTGACAAAATAAACAAGATAAGTTAAAAATAGTAACAATTGGTTATAATTATAAAAAGAATATAATAATAATATTGAATAATAATATGTTAAGGAGGAAAAATAAAATAAAGAGGTGAGAGGATAGAAAGTGTTGCTGAGGTGAGGTTGCAATTTCCAGTAAGATGATCAGGGTAGATGTCACTGAAACGGTGACTTTTATGACAAGACATAAGAGAAATGAGCAAGAGATATGTGTGGCTATCATGGGTAGAGTATTCTAAGCAAAAGAGTTTACTTGGAATATGGCTAGAACATTCAAGGGACAACAGGGAGATTTGTGATCACTGTAGCCAAGTGATACAAGTTAAACTGCGTTGAGGAATAATATAACTGCAATAGTTGAGGTATCACAAAACTATGGTAAGAATAAAAGAATAGTAATAAATGAGACCAAAGAGGAAAGAGAGGGCATGGAGGTCAGATTATACTAGCTTTATAAGTCATACAAACAGTTTTAGTTTTTATTATCAGTGATCTGGGAACCTATAGGAGTATTTTGGTAGACGAGTAACAAGAAGTGAAACATCTTTTAACATTATCACTCAGGCTGCTAGAGGGGAGAAAGGGTAGAAGCAAGGAGACCACTTAGGAGATTACTTCAATAACCTAGGCAAAAACTGACGCAATTTAGTCTATGGTGGTGACAATAGGAAGGCTGGGTTCCAGACAGACAGAAAGTAGAGTCAAGAGGATTTGTAATTGGTTGGACTTGGGATATAAGAGAAAGAGTTGTGAGTGCTGTTAATGTTTGAGAATACAAAATGAAGAATACTGTAGGAGGGGCAGATTTGGGCAAGGGGGAATATGATGGGGAGTTCACTTTGGACATGTAAACTTTGAATATGTAAAATTAGATACACATATGGGGTATACTGCGGAATATGTGAGTTTGGAGTTAAGGGCCAATATTTTAATATTTAACTTGATAAGTTCTCATTAGTTGCTCAATATCATCTCAATTATATAATCAATCATCTTGGAATAATGGGCGGTATCAACCTCTTATTGATAGACACTGCCACAAAAGTTACCAGGAGCTAAAATATTATAAGTTTTAAATAAGTTTAAAGTGATTTGAAAAACTACCAGGTTATTTTAAGCTAGCTTCACAAGGTGGCTGAACTTGATTAAAGCCACTATAACCTGGAAGTTGGTCTTCAGTCTGAAAGTTTTGATAGACTTCCTAGGATAAATCAGACCATGTCAGTAACTGGATGAGATACTTCCTATGAAGACTGCACAAATAACTAATCGCAATTGTTTTTCTTAATCTTTTATTAAAACCAGTTTAAGGTAGAAAAATTGTTTGACTCATCTCTACATTCTGGGAATCATCCAAGTACTATACTATGTAATTTCATAATTTTTGTTTCAAGAAACTAATAACAATGAGTTCTAAAATAATTATAATTTGTAGAAATCCCCATTACAGTAGGTTTCATTTACATTTTCCTACATTATTTAGCTGGTTGAATTTTCATTCAATTTTTAACACCTACAGAAGTTTTCCAAACTCAAAAACAAATGAAATCTGTACTTATATATCAAATGTATACATCAAAAACTTTAAATTGTGGAAAAAAGCAAGATTTAGGTACAGACTAGGGAAGATAAATGCAATGACTGAACAGAGCTACAAGGAAATGGATAGCATGCATAGGTGGCTAAAACTTTAAGACCATTCACCATAAAACAAAAACTCATTGATCATCTATCATATGTTCAATGTAACCAATAATCTCATGAGTTATTCCAAAATTAAATGTTTCCTAAATCTTCTAAACAATAGGGACAATTAGGTATATAAAATCCTTCCCAAGCTCAAATTCTCCTTATATGAAAGTCAAATAAGTATATGTGAATCATGAGTCATTTTTCCTGGAGAGAATTTGAAAGGGAGGGAACAGGGGGTGGAGGAGAGAAGTAGGATGTAAAAATGAGTGGAAGATCATGCTGAATATAGGAAAAGCTTTTCCCAGCTCTGGCAATAATGAGTCACTCCAGCTGCCTGAGGCCACAGGTGACTTGAACAAGGAGTCAATCAGCCTGGGCCATAGTCATAAAGGCTGATAAGTCATTTGCACGAAGTGAAGTTTCAAACATAAAAAGAAACACTCCTAGTGTGCATATTAACAGGAACAGAGGAATACGAAATTACAAATGATCTGGTTAAAGAAGAGAAGGAGTGACTGTACTGTTTTTAGCAAACAAATGATTTATGCATATTAATGGTACAGGACATCTGTTGGTACGATACAAGAAAACATGGCATCTTTATTGCTTTACTTTGGTAAAAAGTAAAAAAAAATAAAAATAAAAAAATCATGTGAGCTTTCATATTTTCACTCAAAACATATGACTCCCAAAGTTTACCATGATATAAGGCCTGAAGAATTTCTACTGGATCTCCAGCAACAGAGATTTTTGGAATCATAACTCTCAAGGCTGGGGGGGAATTGGTTCAGCAGATAATTTCATGGGACACAGAAATGGAAAGATATTTTTTAAAGGGAGTGCCAAGTAACATATTTAACCTAAAGGCAAAACTTTTTGATGTATAACACTAGGCAAAAGAAAAGAGACTTTGTACTCTCCAGTATGTATCAAACACAATAAGAAGAAAATATGTGGAAACATTTTGAAGGAATGGAGTATGTGAGGGGAAAAAAGCAGAAACTTTAGGAGTGGCAGCTAAAGAAGAACAGAACTCTTGGATCTGTAGAATTACCAAAAAAGGATGGGACCCAGCTGCTTCAGTGTTCACTTGAGATCAAATGAGGAAACATGGGCTTTGTTATTTTCAAAAATAGCCGCTGTGATCCATGCCAAATCCTTTGTAAAATTCTATGTTTAACGCGTCTATTTCTCTTTGTTAATTATACACCTACTACTATGAAATATATTTAGCGTTGAAAGTCTCCAATTAGGTAATACTAAATCTAAAAGTTAGAAACTCCCAAAAGAAAATTTTAAATCCTCATATTAATTTGAACAAATACTTTCAACTATTATTCATACTGTGAAATGTGATATGCTTTAAAGTCTATTAATTTTTGGTTATATCACATGACAATATTAACTGTTTTTAAGTCTCCTATTATATGTTGAAATATATAATGTTATTTTATTCCATGTAGTTTTTAATCCTTAATGTTTTCATATAAAGAAATACTTAATTAAAATTACATAAACCTGCCAGATTTGTGACTTGATTGTAGCTCCTCACTGCTGCATTTTGTATTTACATCCTACAGCCAACAAAATGAGACAATAGATATCAAGTTGAGGACCAGTTTTGAGGAGAATACATATCCATGGTGCTATTTCTCCCTGTACCTTTATCTGAGGAAAGTGAAGCGTCATTATTTAGTTGTTTTAAGGGCTGCAGCACTGATTAGCAGCATATATGATGTTGTACATCCGCTTGTATAAGTTTGGAATCACAACATTTCAGTTCTGGATTTCATTGAATGGGAAGTTATTCTCTTTTTATAAATAAAACAGTGTGGAGTTCCACTTTCAAATATGAAGGACTAACCTCTATCAGATTTGCCCATACATGGTAAACAACTATAAAATTGAACAAAATATATGTATGACTATTATCTGTCACAGGACAATTGGTAGTATAGGACAGTAATCTCTGAATGAAGGGAGACACAAGAGGTGAGTTCCATCATCACCTAGGCTTTCTGCCTATAGGTGATTTCTTAATGCAGTATATGGAATTGGAGACCAGTAGAAACAAGGCAGACCCACTTAGCTGAGAAAGCAAAGTCCACAGTTTAGAGCTGCTGAAATTTAAAGAATGAGATTTTAGAGAGAATAGAGCTTGGAAGAAGAGTGGTCTCAAAAATCTTTGTAGAGTCATTGGATCCAGGGCTGTACTGTACATATGGTGATAAGAAATATGCTATATTATGAGATATAACAGAGAATGGTGCTTGCAGGATTAAGACTGAAACAAAAAATTACAGAAGTTTCATAGTAGGGGGGGACACTTAAGTTCTGGCGCAGCCAAAGATAAGATAACTTATCAAGACTATAGGCCTTCAACTAAAACACTAGAAAATCTGTATCTCGGGTGTACGGACCATGCCTTAGCAAACACTAAGCCAAGCCTTGATAGGATATAGGAGCATCTTGGTAACTTACTAAATCACCAAAACACTATGCTATTTAAGAGAGATTATATAACCCATATTACTTACGATATCACCCACAGCGGTCCAAAATCAATCCAAATGTTTTTAAATGTAAAAAATAAAAGAATATGTTCCATCATATAGCAATAAAGCAGTGAATTAAAAAAAAAAAAACTCCAGGATGATCCAAATATTAGATATAACAGAAAATGACTTTAGAATATCTGGTACAAAGGTATTTAAAGACTTAAAAGAAAATACAGTCATAATGAGTGAAGATATAGGAAAACTCAGAAGAGAAAGGAAATGAAGATAGCATCTAGTACAAAGATGTTCAAAGACTTAAAAGAGAATCGTCATGAGTGGGCCAGGTGTGGTGTAATCCCAGCACTTTGGGAGTCTGAGGAGAGTAGATAACCTAGGGTCAGGAGTTTCAGACCAGACTGACCAACATAATGAAACCCTGTCTCTACTAAAAAATACAAAAAATTAGCCAGGCATGGTGGCATGTACCTGTAATCCCAGCTACTGAGGAGGCTGAGGCAGGAGAATCTCTTGAACATGGCAGGCGGAGGTTCAAGTGAGTCAAGATTGCACCATTGCACTCCAGCCTGGGTGAAAAAGCAAGATTCCATCTCAAATGTGTGTGTGTGTCTGTGTGTGTGTGTGTGTGTGTGTGTGTGTGTGTGTGTGTGTTGTGTGTAGTCGTGAGTGAAGATATGGGAAAATTTAGAAGAGAAAGAAAGAAGACTCAGTAGTAGGAGGAGGGGGAGTAAAGGAGAGAAGGAGAGTCAAACTGAAATCTGGAATTTAAAAATACAATGTCTGAAATGAAAATCTCACTTTCATGAGTTTGACAGCAGATTGGAGATTGAAGAAAGAATCAGTAAATTTGATTATAATTTGAAATAAACCAATCTGAGTAACAGAGGAAAAAGCAGAAGAAAAATAGACAGTCTTTAACAACCTATGGGGAAACATCAACTGGTCTAAATATATCTACAGGTAGTGTTCCAGAAAAAGAGGAGAGATATAAAATGTCATGAAATAATATTTGAATATATAATGGTAGAAGTATTTCCAATTTGATGGAAAAAAAATGTCAAAATACAGATACAAGAAAGTCCTAAACCCAGAAGAAATAAAAAAAAAAAAAACTTCACAAATAAATATATCATAGTAAAACTGTTGTAAACCAAAGAAAAAGATGACAGGCAAATAGAACAATACATGATAAATAGGGGACAAAAAATACAAATAATAACTGACTTCTCATCAGAAAATACTGGAGCCAGAGGACACTAAGTATGTGAATAAATATAAATCATTACTTCCTTTTCCTTTTCTCTTAATTTCTCTTAAAAAGTAAGCAAATCATCAAAGCAAAAGAAAGAAAATTGTAAAGTCCTTTTTAACCAATGTAAAATTGGCAATATATTCGATAACATAAAATATTTGACAAATTGGCACAAAGCCAAAGATAATAAATGTAATGTTGTAAGATTCTCATATTTGTGATATGTAATATATAAATTGTGAATGAAAAAATACTAATTCTAAGTAGACTTTAATAAAAAGTGCAAGGTAGACTGATATTCAGTACAGCAATAACTAAAATGAATAACATTAAATACAGCTAAAAAACTATGAGAGAAAAACGAAGCACTTAAAATATTTAATTAAACCAAAGTAGACATCAAAACACAAAGAAAAAAACAAATGATACAAATAAAAAGCTGGGTTGAGAAAACAGACTTAAATCAAACTGTGTCAATAATTTTACATTGAAAGTAAATGAACTGAACACTCAAAAGGTAGATATTGTATGATTCGTTTTAAAAAGCAAAATCTAACTATATGCTCTCAAAAATACACACACATTAAAAATAGACACAAAGACATTAAAAGTAAAAAGTCAGAAAATATATACCATGCAAGTAGTAAGACTAAAAGAAACTGGCATGGCTGTATTAACATGAGACAAGCTATTATGCAAGATGAGTATTACAAAAAATACAGGGAAGTATTGTATAATAATAAAAGGGTCAATTCAGCAGAATACATAACAAGCTAAAATATGCACTCAACAAAAAGTCACTGAAATATAGAAAGCAAAATCTGAGTAAACAAGGGAGAAACAGACAAATCTACCATCGTAATTTGAGAGTTTAATATCCCTTTCATAATTAACGATAAAACAAGTTTACAAAAAAGTATAAATGTAGAAGATGCAAAAAATATTATCAGCCATTCTTATCTAACTGACATTAACACAAGACTGAAAAAATTATATTTTTGTCAAGCCAAATGGTACATTCACCAAGATAAAGCATTACTGGACAATAAAATAATAGATTTCAAAAAAATTGAAATCTTATAAAGCATGCTCTCTGACCACAAAAAATTAATTAGATATTAAAATTTTAAAGATGTCTAGAAAATTCTAAAATATTTTGAAATTAAAACAACATATTTCTAAATAATCAATGGTTAGAAAAAAATGACAAAGGAAGTTTGAACTGAATAATACTGTAAGCAAATCATGTCAAAATGTGTAGGATACAGCTAAAAGAGTTCTCAGAGGGAAATTTGTAGCTTTCAATGCCCATATCAGAAAAGAAAAAAAACATCAAATGAATTAACTTTTCACCTTAAAAAAGTTTTAAAAAGAGCAATTACATTCAAAGCAAGTAGCAAAAAGCAACAAAATGTAGAAATCTATGATTAACCAACAGAAAATTAGCAAATCCAAAAGTTGACTTTTAAAAGATTAATAAGACTGACAACTCCTTACAAAAATTGATAAGAAAAAAATAAAATTAGCAATAGCAGGAATGAAATAGCGGCTATTACAAGACATTCAGACAATAAAGGAATATTATAAATGACTTAATGCTAGTAAACTAAATGTTTTTTAAAGAAAATTGACAAAAGAAAAAATAGAAAAATCTGGCAAGCTCTGTATATATTGTTTTAAAATTTAATTTATAAATAAAAAAAAAAAAACTTCCCCCAAAAAATACTGGCTTATATAGTTTAACTGGTAATTTCTACCAAGTATTTGAGAAAGACAAAATATCACTCTTATACAAAATACTGCAGAAAATAGAGAAGAAGGCACACTTACCAATTTACTTTGTGAGAATAATATAGCCCTGATACTAAAGTGTAACAAGGATATCATAAAGATAGAAAATTCGAATTTCTAGTTTCACCTCAAACAGGAAAGAGCTTGGAAGTCCTCACTTCTATCCTTAACCAACAACAAAAAGTTGAACAAACTGAAAATTAGTATATTTTCTTGGACTCTGTCAGAGAAGTGAGGTAACAAACTGCCACCCTACTATCTGCAAAGATGGACAAATGCAGAGAGTCACAGCTGAAGTCAGTTTACCTAGAGGAGAAACCACTGGAGCCCAAAAGTGGTAGAAACACTTAAATGCTAATTTTGACAAATCTCCGGAGCCTGAGGAGGGAGTAGTTTGAGAAACTCCTTGGAGTTGCAGCCTTAGAAAAGGGTCTCAAACTTTCATTCCAGGAACCCCACCAGATTCTTATCATCAAGAGTCCAGAATGGTATCCTCTTGGCTCTGGCAGGGGGTAGGAATAAAGTAATAGTCGTGAAATGTGCCTAAGGTGTTCTCCATAACAAATGCTTACTCTCTCATAGAAAATATTTTCCAGAACCTTATTACACATGGGGAAAAGACGTTTATTTGACTCTAGCATTGAGATGAGAAGTCTAAGAAACAATCAAAAAGAAATGCTAGAAATCAAAAGCTCTGTAACTGAAATAAAAAATGCCTTTGACTGACTCATGAGCAGACTAGACACAGCTATGAAAATAAATCAATAAAACTCCCCAAACCAAGTACAAAGAAAATGCAGAAAAAAAAAGGGGGGGAGAAACCAGAATAGAACATCCAAGAACTATGGAAGAATTAAAATGATGTCGCCTTTGTATATTTAGAATACCAAAAAAAGAAGAATGAAGCAGAAGAAATATTTTACTTTTAGCCAGAAGTTTTCCCAAAATAATAAAATATACCAAATCATAAACCCAGGAAGCTCAGAGATATTGAAGCAGGATAAACACCAGAAAAATCTACAGTTAAGCACATCATATTCAAATTACAGGAAATTAAAGACAGACCATCTTGAAAGAAGTCGGAGGGTGAAAAATCATCTGTCCTATTAAAATAAATAAGTAAATAAGAAATACAGCAGACTTCTCATCAGAAACCATGCAAGCAGCAAGGGAGAGGAGAGAGATACAGGGTTGAAGAAAAACAGTAATTATCCTTCAAAATTCTCCTTGAAAGGATAATTTTGTTCTTAGATGAACAAAACTGAGGGAATTCATTCACAGCAAACACACCCTGCAAGAAATGTTAAAAGTTCTTCCAGAAGAACAAAACTTATATAGGTCAGAAATGTGGATCTACATTTCAAAAGAAAGAGCATCAGAGAAGAAAACATGAGGGCAAAATAAAATATTTGATGTTTTCTTATTCTCAATTATTCTAAAAGATAATTTATTTAAAGTAATGCAATGTATTGCATGATTACAGCATATGGAAAAATGAAATGAATGACAGCAATGTCATAAGGGACGGAATGGGGGAATTGAAAATATTCTATTATAAGATATCTGCATTACTTGTGAACTGGCATAGTGGTATTTGCTTATAGACCTGCAAACTCTAGGGCAACTAAATTTTTAAAGTAAAAGTATTATGCAGAAGGAAGAGATGAAATAAAATAAAATGCTCAATAAAAGCAAGAAAAGGCAGAAAAACAAAAAACCATGACAGAACAATATCTCTCATAAAAATAGACTCAAATTTTAACAAAATTATAGTAAATAATATCCAACAATATATATAAAAATAATCTGTCATAATTAACTGAGGTTTATTTAAAAACTAAACACTGTTTCAACATCTGAAAATTAATCAATTTACCAAATTAAAAACATTAAAAAGGCATATAATCATCTCATTAGGTGCAGAAAAAAGCATGTGAGAAATTTAAACAGCTATTCATAAAAAAAATTCAGAGCAAATAGACAGGAACTTCTTTAAAAAGTGCATCTACCAAAAAATACTATACATTTCCTCAAACTAAACAATGATAAATGAAATGCTTTCTTCCTAAGAGTGTAAGAGGCACAGGTTTCTGCCCTCACTAGTTTATTCAATATTGTACTAGGTGGAGCAGGGTGTGGTGGCTCACACCTGTAATCCCAGCACAGGTGTGAGCCACTTCACAGGTGTGAGAGGCTGAGGCAGGTGGATCACGAGGTCAGGAGATTGAGAACATCCTGGCTAACATGGTTAAATCCTGTTTCTACTAAAAATACAAAATTAGCTAGGCATGATGGTGTACACCTGTAGTCTCAGCTACTCAGGAGTCTGAGGCAGGGTAATTGCTTGAACCAACGAGTTGGAGGTTGCAGTGAGCCAAGATCACGTCACTGCACTCCAGCCTGGGAAACAGGGTGAGATTCCATTTCAAAAAAAAAAAAGAAAAAAGTACAGAAAATAAAATATATTTATATATACAATAAGCTATTAAAAATTAAAATGAGTACTGAATCTACTCCATTCACAAAAATTCAAAATGGATCATAAACATAAAAGCAAAAGCTAAGACTATAAAACTTCTAGAAGAAAGGAAGGAGCAAACTTTTATGACCTTGGGTTAGGCAAAGTATTTATAGACAGAACAGGAAAACACAAAGCATAAAACAAAGTATTGTTAAACTGCATTTTATCAACATTAAAACCTACTCTTCAAAACCCCCTTTAAGAAAATGAAAAGTCAAGCCACAGATTAGGAGAAAACATTTGTAATACATGTATCTGATAAAAGACTGATTCTGAATATTTAAAGGACTCTTAGAACTCAGAAAGAAAATTAAAAACACGTTTTTTTAAAAAAAATAGTAAAAGACACATAAAACAAGATATACTTACAGAAGCTAAGCATGAGGAAAGGTACTAAATTTATTAATCACCAGGGAAATTAAAATTAAAATCACAATGTAGTGCTACTTTATTCCAACAAGAATGGCTAATATCAAAGAACTAGTAAAAGCAAGTGTTGATGAGGATGTAGAGTAAGAGGAACTCAGCCGTACTGCTGCTGTGGACATCACATGGTACAACAAATTTGGAGTATAATTGGGCATTTTCTTATAAAGTTAAAATACATATAACTCAGCAATTCCACTCCTAGTTATGTAAGAAAACTGAAAATATTTTTTTAGAAAAAGAAAGACATGTACATGAATATTCAGAGCAGCTTTAGTCATAGTAGGCCAAAATAGCTCAAATGTCCATGAGCAGCTAAGTGGATAAATTGTGGTACAGTCTCATATGGGATACTACTCAGCAATAAAAAGAAATAAACTTTCTGAGACATACAACGAAGGTGAATTATGTCAAGTAAAACAAGGCAGAAACAGAAGGATGTCAGAACACTTTCTGAGTCCATTTATATGAGATTCCAAGTGACAAAAATAGTCAATGGATTACAAATCAGATCTTCAGTTGTCTGATGGAGGCAGTGTGGAGATAAACTGCAAACAAGCAGGAGAGAACTTTCTAGAGTGACAGAAATGTTCCATGCATTTATTTGAGGGTAAGTTGTATGTATGTACGTATTTGTGACCTTTATTAGAATTTCTTTTAAAATCTGTATATTTTTTGTTTAAAATTGTATCTTCATAAGATTGACTTTTAAAAAACACTAATATTGTAAATTATTAGTAAACTCAAGACAGTTGTACGAACATGTATTGAGTGTACATGAAAAGAAGTAGAAATCAAATCTTCAGTAAAGACATTTGAAACACAAATACAAATAAACTAACAAGTGATGACAAAAATGCATACATCAATATTTAAAAAGGAAATTCACATATCAACAAGACAACTGAAAAGTCTTTTTTAGTTATTAACTATAAATTGTTAAATAACCAAATAACAAAATGAAGAAGTAAATACAGCCTTTATATCTGCTCTCATTCTTAAGTCCAGCCTGATTCAAGAGAAAATTAAGCCAAGCAACATCCCAATACAATTGGAGTGGATTTATAAGCCAGGTGTATTTTCTGCCTTCCTTTATAAGTTTTCATAGTAATATGAAAACTGAAATTATATTAAAAATACTAAGTTGTAAAAGTAAAAATAGTAATACTAAAACTATCAGAAAAGATAGAAGTATTACAACTGGGGAGAAAGTGAATATTTCCTGATTTTTCCATGACTTATAGATTAAATTATGAATTATTATTAAATGCAATGGAATATCCTGGGAATAGATTGAAATCACAAATTCTCCTTTATATTTGCATATATTTATTTCATTTATTTGGACAAATTATATAACTTTTAGGCTTCCTGATCTAATTCATGCAAAGAATTTCTCTAATCATGTAGACTTAACAGAAAAGATCTAACACTATTAACTATGTACTGACCTGCAATATAAAAGCTTATATTCCAAGATTTTTAAAAATGGTAGTAAGCTTTATGACTCTATGACACATAAATGACTAGGCTTCATATAGACTATAAACTTAGAGGGCTCAAGGATGCTCCATAAGATCATAAAACACTGAACTCTAGTTCTTTTGAACTGGTTTAAAATCAAGATACTTTTGACATACTTTACGCCATTTGGCACTTTGTGTATTTCAAAATACCTCACCTTTAAGTTTCAGAAGATTTCAACATGAAAGTCTTCTAGAAAGCTAGGTTTTATAAAAATAATTCTCAGCATATCGATTTGGTATCAACAAAAATAGTTTACAAATAACTTCACTTCAAGGCCAACCCAGTTTATAGAATCTTCCTATCTGAGAGCTGTTGAAGCAAAAATAAATTCTGAACTATGATGTTGTCATGGAACTGTGTGCAAAGGCTAGTTCATGGTCTCTATTCTGTAACTGGTATTTATAAATTAAATAATTGTAACAACATTAAATAGTCTGTATTGTAAGGTAAAATAAGTTCCTCTAGTATATCCATTAACTACTCTGGTTAAGTTAACTTTATTTTCCAAAGCTAATTAACAAAACTCAAATGACTTAACTCAGCTCAGGTTATATAAATGCATGCTTTGGTATAGTTTGCATACATTAAACAGCGGGACATTGTTTCCTCACTGAGTTTAGAAAAAACTTAAACTATGTAAAATAAAGACAGGTAATCTGATTTGACATATCTTGAGAAACCTGGAGGCTACAGGAACCCCGCTGGGCTGATAGATGATTACTTAATAAAGGGAAAGCAGCCTGACACCAAGGTAAGCAATAATTAAACCTGTAGTGAAATTCTCTGATAGAATTCAATAAAGTGGCACATTGTAAGCAGAACAATGTTTCTTTAAACGGCATTGATGGGTAAGCCTGAAAGTGAGCAGAGATTCTGTTTAAGGAAAAATGCAGACAGTCATTTTATGAATTTACTGCTCCCTGGATCATGTTCTTACAGATAATGTAAAGTATACTCAGTGTATTGGACTTCTGCTACTTCTCACAATTGATGCAAAGAGGCGCTAGGGGTTGTGTTTTTAACTCATTCATTTATTTATTTCAACAGTCTGTTGTTTGGTTTTGTTTGAGGCATAAAGTGCTTAAAAGCTGGAAATCCAAGGATAAATAAAACAAAATTGCTGCCATGAAGGAATTTGCAGTGTCATAGGCAAGCCAATAGTATAAAGAGGTACATGCATACCAAAGTGTAAAGGACGGCAGGGAGAAAACCCTAACTCAGCCTGAGAGAGTCAAGAACGTACAGAAGAGATGACATTGAGGAGGAATCTTGGAGGATTACTAGATTTTTGTCAAATGAGGAAAGATTTCAGAAAGAACTAATTGTAAAAACGTATGGTTATGAAAATGACTAACAATTCATGATGTCATAAGACCATTAGCTTGGCCTTTGGGCAGTGGTATATAAGGGAAATGATAAGCCAACCAGAGAGGTAAGGAAGGATTAAATTGGGAATAACTTTGACTGTTGATGTAGACATTTCCCTGTGGACAACAAAAACATAATTCTTCCACTGAGCAGAAAGGACATGACTTAGGGTTTTATGGCTCCTAGGAGGCAGTGAACTACGTTTTTTGGACTCACACGTATTTCCAAGCTGCCTTAACATCAGTAGAAAGAGTAAAATGTATGTTAATATTCCATAATCTCAAAATGTAGACATTGTTACTGTGCTCTATGTTAAGTATAATGGTCCTTCTCCCCAACAAGAGGAAGAGGAAAGCACCAGAAATATTTATATAATCACTGAAGACCGGGGCGGGGTGGGGGGGGAAGCTGAGAAACCAGATAAAACTGCCCGATCTAGTTGAGATCAAATAAAGGCCAGGGCAAGCAAGGGCCATAGAAACCCAGCAAGAAGGAGTGGAGAAACTTGCAATGGAACCAACACATGCTGGTGATAAGTTCGAGAGAGAATGGGAAGAGGTAATTATCGAGGATGGCAGCTAGGGAAAAATGTGTCATGGTGCTTTCAGGCATTCCTGAGAATATAAAAGGAAGAGCAGCATTGCACTGAGGGAGTGCACAGAGGAGAAGTCTGGACAGAAGCTTCTCAGAAGCCATTCTTAAAAGGAAAAAGAGCCCCTTCCTCTTGATTGTTTTGTTTTATTTCACTAGTCATCTATTTCCAGATAGCACTCGACAATTTTCTTCAGGAATTCTCTTGGTCATCCATTTCCTCTTCTTCCAAATATATCCATCTATTCTCCCAGAATCCATATCTTTCAATAACTTTACATTGACGTTACTAGAATAGAAAGCAGGGAAAGTTAAACAAGCTTGTTCCCTATGATCGTCCATTGCAGCCAGCAGTAAAATACCAAAATCGGCATGAGATTACTGAGTTACTTTACCCTCAAAAAAGAGAGAAAAAAAAAATGATATACCCTCACACTCTCAAGTTTTCAGGAAGTGTGGGCTCAAAGAGTTGCAAGATTATCCTCTGAAGTGGAAATAAACTCTGAGGCATTCCATCCTGAAAGCCCCAGGTGAAACCAGAGACAGTTTCTGCCTCCCAAGAGGCTCTTCTCCAATGCTAACAGGGGATGGAACAGGAGGTAGGGGATAGTATGACTGAGGGGAGTGCTCTGTTGCCCTCTAGAGAAAGTTCTGCTATGTACCCCCCCCCTCACACCCACCCTCCATGCCTCTCAAACATTACGAAGGTACAGAATCTATTTAGAAAGGCTTCTTATTTTGACTGAATTAAAGGGCTCAATCTTAATTGAAACGTGAGAGTGAAAGTATATACTTGGCCCTAAGATTTTTTTTTTCATGTGCTGATATAATGACAATGATATAAGATCATCTGGAATAAAGACAAAAGTTACATCAAGCTTGAAAATTATATTCCTAAACCATACTTAGGATAACAGGTTCAAGCAAGTTCTTAATTCTCATTAGCAGTGCTTGAGCTAATGAGGATTCTTAGGCGCGTCAGCAAACGCCATGCGTCTTACTAAGTAAGCTCACTCCTATGCTCAGGCCCCAGGCTCTCACACAGAGGGTTCCTAATGGCCTGCAGCCCAATCTTAAACTCACCACATCGCTGCAGTATGTCATATTCCATCAGGAGCTACTGTGCAAATAACATATTTCCATTTTTAAAGTCTGAAAAATGTCACAAAAAGCTTTTGGCATTTACATGACTCAGACTTACACCCTCTAATTCTCTCTGCAGCTAATTTCTTATGTTCGATACATATCCACCACAGGAAACCAGGAATAACGATTACAGGAAAAGCTCAAGTTCGACAGCCCAGCCATTAGCATTCACAAGTCTAAAGAGTAGGGATTTAAATGGCACTATCGACAGTTATTTCTTACATAACGAAAATCAGGACTGTCAACATGTGAGACATTAAAAAATATTCAGTAGTTTTAGTTATAGCCTGTAGGGTTTTTTAATGCATTCCTGAGAACTAGCAAAAATCTACAAAGATGGGCACCAAGAGGGCCTAATAGATCAGAAGAGTGAAATTATATTCAATGTGGGTAAAACAGCTTGCTGTATGTTCTCCAACTACTGATCTTATCTCTCATAATCATGCCCCATGCTTCGTTTAATGTTGGACCACACTCACTATGAGAGGAAATTCACACTTGCATTTTATGAGCCTCAGCATGCAAAATCCACATGGTAAGTTTCCATTTATTCTGTCTTGCTTTACATAGATTGGGCTTTTATCTTTCTGCTGAATAACATTTGTTGTTTTATTTTCCACTGTTTAATATAGAAGGGCTTACCAACAGAAATGGAGAGACCAGGGACAGGTCTATCGTAGCCCCAGGAAAAGAATTCAAGTACACTCTGAAAATCTGTTCATTTAAATTTAGTTGAATTGTATGCATTGCCTCAAATGGGGAAGATGTGCATGATTCATAACTGCTTGTATCTGAAGTGTCCAATGTGAGGCAAAATGGCACAAAGTCCCAAATAATATAATATGCTATGTGTGCAACACACTCACAGAAACTAAGTAACAAATAACATTTATTTTCCATTTAAAAGAGCAGCAGTGGTCACAGCTGTCTGCAAACTTAGATCCCTAATTCATTGGCTGATTCTCACACAACTGATTAGCTAATTAATTATTATCATAATGTGCAAGTGAATCAACAATTGGCCTGCATCATTTGATTTTTGTCTCCAAACTATTTAGCTAACTGAACTCATCTACAGAACAATTAGCTAGTCATCTGCTGATGCTATTCTTGTAAAACTAAAGAGCTGGTCATGAGCACAGCAGATGTCTATTCCAGAGGAAGTAAATTTATATGCCTTGTTTGGTCAACTAAGAGTTCTTGGGTCACACTTTACACCAGATGGTTAATTTAACTATTAACTTATTTCCAAATTAATTCAGATTTCCTAGTTAGCATCAGGTTCTAGTAAAGTAGTTTTCTAGAAGACTCAAGACAGGACTCAGGTAGAAAATGTTCCCTAACATGATAAACGGATTAGACATTTTTGATATAAATAAAAATATTTTAAATAACTGTGTGCATTTATAAAAATACCAATTGGACAGAGTACTGCAAGATGGCTTATTTATTCAAATTCATACTGACTTTTTCTGAAAAAAATTATAACCACTAGACCTTGTATAAGGTATTGCCTCAATAGTACCTACTCAATTGTGACATTGAAGATTTTATAAAGTTGTTTTAATCAGAAGAAGCTCTCAGAGAAATGTTCAAAGCATCAGGAAAAGCAATGAATACACCTCTATCATATATATACATATACACAAACACAAACACACACACATATATATACACCCACACAGTACAAAATGTATATTTGATAATTTTATTTTAATTTTATCTGTACATATTTAATAATTTTTATTAATTTTAATTGAATTTTAGGCTCAGAGAGAATTTAAGGACCAATTTTATCCCAGTGAGAAGTGACTTAAGGAGGATAGGCTCTGAAAATGTTCTATTTGCCCTTTCTTAACTCTTCATAGAGTAACTCCCCCTCATTGGTTGACATTCATTTCCCATTTAATAAATATGCACCGAATATCTTTCATCTTCACATCCCTCGCTAGGAGAAGAGAGGTTTGTAAGGATACTTAAGCCTTCATTAAAAATATCATTTTCTTAGTCATTCACTGATCCATTCATGCATTTCAGCAAACGTTTATTATGTTTGAGGTACATAGTATGTGATGTTGATAAAGGAATAAAAAGAAGACTCTCCCATATGGACTGCACATTGTAACTTAGGAGACCAACACACAAATATTTAGTACACACTATAATAAGTGCTAATTATGCCATTTGCCAGATGCCTGAGCAACATAATAAGAAAATGGATTCTCATACAAGGAAAGGAAGTAGTGGAGAAATCGCTTGGAAGGGGAGAAAGGGCCTAGGAAACTTTATGAAGAGGGTGACATTTAAACAAGGCCATCAAAGGTGAGGAGTTCTTTAAGGTGGAGAAGGCACTATGGGTACCCAGAGAAAATAGAACATCACAAAGAAGGGCTGAGTGTTGGACATGCATGTTGAGGAGTGTGGATGCTCCAGTGTCTTGAACTTGGGAGTATAAGTATGTGAATTATATTCATTGCAACTTCTTTCCTTCAGTTCAAAGTAGAGGTCACAAATTTTGTGCCATGGCACATTTTTCGCCCTGGACATGTGCTTGATATAGGCAATGTCTGAATTCATGGACAATATTTCAACATGGGAAGAATTTACAAAAATTCAGATTTTGAGCTGCTTTTGGAAAAGTCAGTGTTTAGCAGATCTGGGCTAGAATGTATACGCAAAATAATTTCCTGGAGACAAGCAATGATTGCCCCATTTCAAGAGGCCTGAACTTTGTGTTTTACTACAATCTTCACTTGGTCAGCTTTACTCATTAATGTTACCAGACAGGCCCAAGCTGGTATTTTATTTGAGATGCTGATTTAAACTTTTAATGCTTCTGAAGAGGCAATCAACTCTGGAAGGAAAAAATAAGTGGAATGTAGCTCTGAACTGTTCATCAGGCATTTGTCATTAATACTTCAGGTGTGAATGAAAGACTGGAGAGCAACATGGATTCGAGGAGTGGAAAACAGAGCACAAGGTCATTAAAAACTAGGGTGTTTGTTTTTGCGGAGAATGTGGCAGACTTGAAAAGAAAAAAAAGAATAAAAGAAGCCTAACTTCACAATTTTATGTTTTTACCATGATGAATCAAAAATAAATATTCACACTGAATTAAAAACCCATTGTAACTCAAACATGGAACTAAAACACTGACCTTTTCTGAATTCTTGACTATGTTGATTGATTTCTCCTTTCCAGGTTTGCAAGCATGTAAGTTTAGTGGTTAATTCTAGTCTGCTCTCAGGGTTCTCCTGAAAACTTATTGGCCCTATGCCCACTCACTGAATTCTAACCATAGACATTATCCCCAGGTAATTAAAATGTTCACTTAAAAAAAAAAAAAAGCCAACTATCACATAGCATTGTTAACCTTCTTCTCAAATAACGTAAGAGATGTCAGAATTATCTGTAATGCCTTGGGGCTTTTCTGAAGAGTGAATATCTTTGCACACACTGTCAGCATACACCATGTAGGAATAATTATCATCATTAACCTGAGTCTTATTAAGCTTCCTGCTTATTAATATGTATTGCCATTCACTATAAGTGCTAAGTTGTGGCAGAAAAACAAAGAGATATCTGAATAAAGATGGCATCCCAGGCTTCAGTAACATTATTAAAATATTTAGAAAGTGAAGCTAATGAGTTCACATTTCTTCTCAAAACATATATATCCCAAATGCTCCTAACCTTTGAAAAGAACATGTCAGCTAAATAAGATTATTATTTATAAAAGGAAGGAAGAGGGATTACCATAAATTCATTTACTTTTTAATTTAGTATTGCAAAGAGTAAGTGATATTGGCTCACACATAATAAAACACTCAACAAGAGCCAGACATCGTGCATTGTTCATTCACAGAAGACAATGGATAAAATTAATGATTTGATGAAAATGCTTGCGAATGACTGAATTCCATATTCCAAATGTTGCATTTGGAAACCATGTGCTCAGAACCCACAAACCAAAAGCAGATGAAATGTTTGCAATAGCTTTCTAGCAGATCTTTAAAGAGTTTCCCAAACTCTAGGGGGCAAATCTTATAGAAGAAAGTGCTGGGCCTTAACAACTGTGGGGGATTACAGCTAAAAATTAGAGCCAACCATGGAGCTGGGCCTTGGAATAGAAGGCTGGCATCATCAGTGGGTTGAGCAGCATGAGTAGGGGTCCTGAGTGTTGGGGGTTCGGAGCCACGGAAGAATCAAGACTCTACAAGACAGCAAGAAACATAAACCTGCTCCAATAAAGAATATGGAAAATTAACAAAAATTCTCCAAAACTAAAAATGTTTTATGGCAAATTGAGGCATATTTCAAACAGCCAGGTTTCAAAGGAAAAAGTTACACTTGGCCTCCATGAACTACCCTGGCTTCCATTTATTGGCTTTTAGATGCATTTGGAGGTACCAACTCTCATCACAAAGTTGTGCATGAACCTCATATTTTCACTGTATCTCCTGAGAAAGAGTGGATAAGGACAGCAAAATGAACTGATGAACACGTAGCTTCCCCTCATCGTGACCCTCTCACTCCTTACCCTTTGCACTCCCACTGCCTGCCTATGCACATCTACACTTCTAAATTCAGTTACAATGGTGGGGTCAGGTTTTGTGTAGCCTTGACTGTGTATAATTTGGGGAGTTTTCTTTCAGGAAAAGGTTACGGCATAATGAATATAAAATTAGGAATGAATGTGAATATTTGCTTGGGATGAGAAGAGAAATCACAACAAAACCAAATCTAAAAGAGCTGAAAAAATCACAAATATGCTAAAATCTAGAAAAATAATACGTAAGAACTCAATGTTGCTTAATAAACTCTCTGACCCACTCCTATAATGCTTTTCCTCCATTTTAGCTGTATTTTCTTTGATTACTGTTCTTATGACAACAATTTTGTAATATGATTTTTTTATAAAAAGAATACAAAGATAATACAACTGTCTAAGATAGTTGTTACTGTTTGTTATTATTAATAGCAGCTCAGATGTAGAAAACATAAAACTTCAACACAGACATAATCACTATTTGTAGAACCATTAAAAGTTTGTGGCCGGGCGCCGTGGCTCACGCCTGTAATCCCAGCACTTTGGGAGGCCCAGGCGGGTGGATCACGATGTCAAGAGATCGAGACCATCGTGGTCAACATGGTGAAACCCCGTCTCTACTAAAAATACAAAAATTAGCTGGGCATGGTGGCGCGTGCCTGTAATCCCAGCTACTCAGGAGGCTGAGGCAGAATTGCCTGGATCCAGGAGGCGGAAGTTGCGGTGAGCCGAGGTCGCGCTATTGCACTCCAGCCTGCGGAACAAGAGCGAAACTCCGTCTCAAAAAAAAAAAAAAAAGTTTGTGTACTATAACAAAAATTCTGATAAATTATATTTTGCAAAATTTCCATCAAAAAATAAAAATAATGTAGAATACATCTTGAGTGTTATAAGATACATTACTGAGTATATTCATAATAGGTGAGAACTTCCATTTTCTCTGTATATCGATATCAATTGAATCTTCCACTTATAATTTAAACATCTGATGACTGGAAATATTTTCTACAAACTGGCTTCTGTATTTATATTCTTCAAGTTTTGTTTCTCATCCTCTGACCATGTATTTCTGGTACTTAATGCTGTAAGACACATTTATATTATGCTTGATAAGGGCCTACACACCTGGGTGAATTGGCCAACGGGTACCTGGAGTATTCCACTTATACTTAGATAGCTAGTAACTTAACAGGAGATTGAAACCATGTAAACACCCACCACTAAATCCAAGTTTAGTGCATCAACAACTCAGCTTCCCCTTAGCCTGATCTAAGACAGACCCCCTTCCACTCCAGGGCTCTCCAAAAAAAAAAAAAAAAAAAAAAAAAAAAAAAAGAAGTTGTAAATGAAGAGAAGTGATAGTGCATAGACATATCAATATTAACCTACTGCAATTAAAATGTATGACTTTAGCAAACAGTATGACCCTGTGGACATGTTGCCACGGCCTTTCATATTACCTTAGATATATCTAGAGCTTCATTAGCTTCAAGGTACAGTCCTAAGTCAAAACATCTAGTTAATTGTGTGAGTGACCTAAAGGTGAGTGAAGCTATCTATTTATAACAACTAAAAACTATTGCAGTTGATCACCGTATCCAAATAATATTATTGCCAAGCCAAAAGAAATATTTAAAAAGCCAAAAATCTCAGGAGATTATTTAATTCAACATAACATAACCAATACTGGTGTTAAGTTAAAAGCTCTGTGAGCTAGGTTTAGAAACATTCATTTATTTTTCATTAATTCAATTGTTAAACATATCTTATTCACATTTTATTTATTTACTCAGCCTGTTTATGCACATATTTATTAAATGCCTACTATATAGCCAGCATTGTTCTAGAAGATAATTTAATTATCTAAGTGAACAAAACTGACAAAATTCTACATTCTACCTAAATATCCTAGGTGTATCATGAGAATTTTACATTTAAAAATAGGAAGATGTTGGACATCACGTCATTTGTTTAATCAGATATTAGATGCAAGAAAACTTAATGCTTATGTCTGGCAAATCTATGTAAACAATATATGGATGACCAATGTAAAGGAAGTAAAATGCATTATTTTTTTCAAGGCCAATAAAAGATTTTCATGAGTAATTTTGACAATAAGCAACTTTCCAATTCTTGTCTTAGTGGTTGACTAAAGTACCCTTTGGGAAATATTACACTCTCCTGTAACTTGGGTACTCGAAATAAGGAATTAAGTTTACAAGCTCTTCCAAAATAGAGTTACTTAGGTTTTGGGCAAATAGCTCTCATTATTTTGAAGAATCAACATGCTATTTACAGAGTACTAAATGTGTAGGGCAAGGTTTAATTCCAGAATTGATACTAAAGGACCATTCACAAGGTGACATCTATGATTCTGAATCATATTAATTTAGATGATCTATTTTAATAAGTATTTATATTTAAAAACTCCTAAAATTCTATTGCATAGCTTGCATATCACCAAAGTAGCTTTGATAGCAACTACTCACAATTAGTCTAGATACATTATGAATTTTACATTTAAACTGATCTTTATTTTAACATACTCCAAAATAAAATTTATGATTACTCTGTAATAAATACCTTATATTATTCATATTCAATATTCAAAGAATGTTAATAGCTAAAATTCAGCAGTATTTTAAGTAGTGGAAAATTAGGTTTATTTCATCTTCTTAATATTTTAAACAAATCAACCACTAGAGTTTTTGAAAGCTAAGCTTAGAGGGTAGTTTTAAAAATTCTTATTTTTAAAAATTCCTGACAAACATCATTATTTGTGTAATGTTGAATATTAGCAAGAGTCCTAGGAAACCCTTACAGAAACATAAATCCAGGTGTATAAGCTCAAAAAGTACACATTAGATTTAAGAATTTACCCAGGATTGTTATCTTCTCATTTGATATTAATGAAGCCATAATATCTTCCTGCTCTGTTTCTTCATCTAGAAGAGGACTAAAATTTTACCTACCTCCAAGAAATTGGCATTGATAAGTGAGAAAATCACCCAAGCCTCCCATGGAAAGCATTATACCCTGGAAATAAATTAAGCACATCTGGAAGCAACGTTAAAACTCTTTCAGGCCACTGGGGTAAAGCTGCAATCATTTGTTAGTAAACGATACTCTAGCAGCATGGATGAATGCACATTTAAGAACCCATCTTACTCCCAAAGAGAAACTGAAACCTTGGGAGATTCCCACCGAATATGCAAAATATAATGAGATTTAAATCACACTAGAAACAGTTCTTTGTTTTCTCACTTTCTGGTTCCATATTGATACACTGATTTTTTTGTGCATCAGCTCGGCTTGGATTGTCTTCAGAAATCAGGAAATCATTCTCTATGTTCATGCCCTTTAACACCCAACATCAGAAGCTATAGGATCTCTTACTACTTGCTATTGCTGTTGGTTTTATGGTAATTATAAATTCAGATAGTCTGAGCCATTTTCAGATTCTTCAAAAAAATTTTTTAGATTGTTTGAACTGCTAATATTTCAGGCTCTCCATCTAAAGCCAGAGGATGCCCACTTAATTTGTCACAATTTTAAACATAATAACTGGAAAGTCAAAGGAGTCACATCATTTAAATTATTTTCATTACATTGACAAATGGACTGCTAAAGGGACTGGGAAGATGTCTGGGCAGTTTCCTGTTCCTGTTGTGTCCTGTAGCAGCAAGAGTCTTGGGTGACTATGAAAGCTACCAGTAAAGAAAGTGAGTGGGGAGTCCGGTAGATTCCATTTCAGAACACTGATACCTTGAAACAGCTTCAAGCTTACCCTTAGGTATTCCTCCATTTTTTAAAGTCTGATCACAATACCAAAGATAAAGTAGGTAAAAAGACAAAAAATAATCCCAGGAAAGATATTCCAACTGTAGAGGAGACAAGTAATGGCCTGGTTACAACATTTTCTTTTTTTAGTAAGAGGTAGTCAAGTTATTTGGTAGAGTTATGGAATGCCACTTCTTACAAGCACACTTTATTAAAGCATATATTATTCTGTATGTTTTTGACAATGTTGCAGCTAGAAAAATAATGACAATTAGCTGCAGAAAATTATCACCTGTCCCAGAGTACCCATTGCCATTGCTGTCTTTTGCCTGTCACTGGACTTTTAACTGAAAACATTTTCATGCCCTGTGAATGACAGGTTTTAAATTAACAATACCTTCATGTTATTCAGAAAAGAGTGTAGGAAGAGAAACACACCAGCATGCTTCTCACTGGGAAGTTGGATCATGTTGTCATTCAAGAGAGAGAACTATGTAACTTGCATGCCCTGCAGACCTCAAGAAATATGCCATTTTTCACTTTTTGAGCCTTCATTGCTATAACTCACAAACTAACGCAAGACATTCACAGGCTTCTACACATGAAACCTGGCACGATTGCCTAAAATATTGGGTTTGTCTATTTTGTGCTGTCAACCTGCTGAAGACCAAAATACCTCTCAGAGCCCAAAATATAAAGAGTATCAATATATTTTTCTTTAACTTTCATGACTTTGGCCTCTGGCAGAACCTTAATTTATTATAACTACTACAAGGAGCTACATTTTAGCATCAAGTACGGAAGTCAGCTCCAGACACACAAGCCTGCCAACTCTAATTTATTTGAAATGAGGTGAGATTCGATCATTTATTTTCCCACTGAGAAGATTTGTGCTGCCTTTTAAAGTGAAAGAACTTGGTATACCTTCAGAAGCTGTTTAGGGCTTGTTGAAATTTTGTTAATAATCATGCTTTGAGGAATAAGTGAATATGGCATAAGCTATAATCAGATATACCCAAAACAGACCCAAAAGCATCTTTTATTCCTTTGGTAAGTACCTTAATGACTCACTCAATGACCTAGAAAAGACAACAATTTAGAAGAGTCAAATCAAAATGTCCTGGGAGAGGGGAGAAGGTGCTGGGGGAGGTAGAGTTGTTTCAAAGTAAAAGATGAAATGAAAAATATGACTTTTAAGAATGATGGGAGAAAAGATATTTTGAATTTTCCCAAAATACTTACATTACCAAACTGAGTATTATTTAAAGGTAACATTTTTATTAATAAAAGTCAATCAAAACCAAAATATCTATTGAGTTTCTTAAAAATGTAAAACAAAGCTCTGTAGTAACAGATTTGAGAAGAGTTTATAATATATTTGATGAAGACATGAGAAGCACAAAATAAATAACATTCCAAACAAAAATAGAAAACATTAAAATTATGTATAAATAATAAATGAATTCAATAGTTAATAATTGTAGGAGAGACTGAGCAAGGAAAGAAAGCTATAAAATATAAGAAGGAAAAACAGCTTTAGAATTTAAAGAAAAGCAAAAAAAATTATATATACATAAAGTTTAGGTGAATACCTTTTAAAAAAAAAAAGTGTTTCCAAAGTTCAAAGACCACAACTTTTACCATATTTCTCTTTATTTTATTTATTTTATGTATTTATGTATTTTTGAGACAGAGATTCACTCTTGTCAACCAGGCTGGAGTGCAATGGCTTGATCTCAGCTCACTGCTAACTCCACCTCCAGGTTCAAGCAATTCTCCTGCCTCAGCCTCCCAAGTAGCTGGGATTACAGGTTCCCACCACCACACCCAGATAATTTTTGTATTTTTAGTAGAGTCGGGGTTTCACCATGTTGGTCAGGCTAGTCTCAAACTCCTGACCTCAGGTGATCCACCTTCCTTGGCCTCCCAAAGTGCTGGGAGAACAGTCATGAGTCAACTGACCTGGCCACATCTTTCTGTTTATGAAGTGTTAAAAAATAATCTACAGAAGATACTTTTTGATTGGATCAAGTTTATAGAGACCAGGTTGCTAGCAAAATAAATAGGTAGAGAGTGGAAAATGTCACTGATAAACATAGATGCAAAAATCTAACACAAAATTTTAGCAAAATAAATGCTTCAGAGTTTGAAAAACCACAGGTTATGCCTACACTGGTTTATTTCAGGAATTCAAAGATGTTTTCACATAGGAAACTATATCATTAAAATTTACTCATGCTCACAATTTGTATCTGAAAATCATGTGTTCATCTTATACTTGATCTTAGCCAAAAGGCCAAGAAGGAATCAACCACGTGTTCGTCTTAAATGATGCAGAAAACTATTTCATAAAATTCAACTGTCATTGATTTAAAAATCCTAGTAATAATGGAGCATCCAATAGGACAAAATGTAGCTAACAAAAATTTGCAGCAAATATCATAATTAATTGCAAAACATTAGCAAAATTTTTTTTAAATTTAAGAATAAGGCAAGAATACCCATTATCAATATTTCAATTTAACACTGTATTTAGAGGGCATAATCAGGGAAATATGACAAGAAAAAAAGTAGAAGGACAAGGGTTCAGAAGGGAGGAATTAACTTTCAATATTCAGATATTACATGATTATCATTTAGACTGTGTCAAGTTTAATAAAACAAGTTATTAATTGCTGAATGTGTTAGATCACTGGATATCAGATTAATAAACAAAAAGTTCATTCTTCCATACTAACTTCAAACAGAAAGTGTAATTTTTTTTTCCATTTATTTAATTGCATTTTAGGTTTTGGGGTACATGTGAAGAACATGCAAGATTGTTGCATAGGTACATACGTGGCAGTGTGATTTGCTGCCTTTCTCCCCATCACCTACATCTGGCATCTCTCCCCTTGCTATCTCTCCCCAATTCCCCACCCCCCACCGTCCCTCCCCTATT
>NW_016107361.1:6469660-6544213 GCF_001604975.1 Cebus imitator | reverse complement strand
TCTTCGTCGCATTCAGGTACACCTATCAAACGTAGATTAGGTCTTTTCACACAGTCCCACATTTCTTGGAGACTTTGTTCATTCCTTTTTACCCTTTTTCTCTATTCTTGCCTTCCCGTTTTATTTCATTGAGTTGATCTTTGACCTTCTTCTGCTTGGTCAATTCAGCTGTTGAAACTTGTGCATGCTTTGCGAAGTTCTCGTGTTTTGTTTTTCAGCTCCATCAATTCACTTATATTCCTTTCTATTTTGTCCATTCTCGTTAGCATTTCATCAAAGGTTAGCATTTTTTCAAGGTTCTTAATTTCTTTGCATTGGATTAGAACATGTTCTTCTAGTTCTCAGAAGCTTCTTACTACTCACCTTCTGAAGTCTGATTTTGTCATTTCATCACACTCGTTCTCCATCCAACCTTGTTCCCTTGCTGGTGAGGAGTTGTGATCCCTTATAGGAGGAGAGGTGTTCTGGTTTCGGGTGTTTTCATCCTTTTTGCACTGGTTTCTTCCCATATTTATGGATTTATCCACCTGTTGTCTTTGTAGTTGCTGGCTGTCAGATTGGGTCTCTGAGTGGACGTTCTGTTTGTTGATGATGAGGTTATTTATGTTTCTTAGTTTTCCTTCTAACAGTCTGGTCCCTCTGCTGTACGTCTGCTTAGGTCCACTCCAGGCCCTGCTTGCCTGGGGATCACCTGTAGCACCTGCAGAACAGTAAGGGTTGCTACCAGTTTTATTCTTCTGCTATCTTTGTCCCAGAAGGATACCCACCAAGTGTCAGTCTGATCTCTCCTTTATGAGGTGGCTCTTTGGATATACAGGGGTCAAGGAGCTGCTTGAGGAGACAGTCTGTTCTTTATAGGAGCTCAAATGCTGAGCTGTGAGCTCCGTTGTTCATTCAGAGCTGCTGGGCAGGTACGTTTAGGTCTGCTGCAGCAGAACTCATAAACTGCTTTTTGTTCCCACGTGCTCTGTCCCAGGGATTTAGGGCTTTATTTATGAGTTTCCATTGTGCTGCTGCCTTCTTTTTTTTTTTCCTCCTTCAGAGCTGCCCTTCCCAGCAAGGAGGCAGCCTAGTCACTGTCCACCTGTAGGGGCTTTGCTGAGCTGCTGTGGGCTCCGCCCAGCTGCTGAGTGAAGTTCTCTGCAGTCCTGTTTATATGGGTGTAGTTAGAACTGCCTCGGCAATGGTTATGGCAGACTCTGTTATGGCAGACTCTCTCTGTAGTGGCGGGTTGCCTTGGTAACGGCGGGCTGCCTCAGCAATGGCAGGTTGCCTTGGCAACGGCAGGCTGCCTCAGCATTGGCTGACTACCTCCTTAGTTTTGGAGTGCTTCAGTAATGGTGGACGCCCCTCCCCCACAGAGCTGGACCATCCCAGGTTCAGCTGAGCTTGCTGTGAAACTCTCAATCCAGAGAGTTTCTGATTGCTGTTCTTTTGTGGGGGTGGGACCAGCCGAGCCTGATCACCTGGCTCCCTGCCGCAAAGCCTTTTTTTATTTTTTTTTAAGTTGGTGTTCCAGTTGCCTGTTGAAGAGGCACTGGGATCTGTGTGTTTTCCTGTGTGGCGACTCACTGTGCTGTCTTAAACAGCGGCACTGAGATTCGTGGCACTTTTTTTGCCCTGGAATCTACTGTCCTGGTTCCCTGTTCAGTCCTCTTTTTAAACAGATGAATGGGTGACTTCCCGTGGCTCCAATCGCCAGCCAAAAGGGCACCCAGACCAGTGTATTTTGTAAGGAGAACCGCTGCGCCGGGGCGCTGACAAGGCAGCCGCTCAGGGCAAAGCAGCCATGCCAGCCGACACAGCCGTGCTGGCTGAAACAGCCAGGTTGGTGACCTGTGGGGCTCCTCCACCTGGGAATTTCCTAGTCTGTGGGCAATAAAAAAAGCAGCATCCACTCACCCTCTGTGCTTTCACTGGGAGCTGCAATCCTGAACTGTTCCTAAACAGCCATGTTGGATCATAATCAAAAGTGTAATTTTTTTAAAGGTACTATTTATAATTGCCACAAAAAATAAAGATGTATAGGACTATATCTGACAAAATACATGTCTCCTGTTTACAGAATAAGTTATGAAAGTATTTAAATAAAGTAGAAAAGAAATTAGTAAATCAAAAGACAGACTGATAAAATTATCAAAATAGCAATAATAAGGTATCATTAAGGTGACAAATTCTTCACAAACTGACCAATAAATTTAATGTGATTCCAATCAAAATCTCAAAATCTTTTTTTGGAACATGAAAATATAATTATACAATATATATGTATAAATAAAAGTTCAAGAGTAGCCAGAACAGAGTTAGTGATTGCCTTTCTAGGTATCTCGGCATATTAGGAAGCTATAGCAATTAAGACACTCCAGTTTTTAATGCAGAGATAGGACAAGAAAAAAGGATAGAAAATATAAAAACAGATTTTTAAGCGTGTGGAAACTCAAAATACAACAAGGATGATATTTCGCATCAGTGGCAAGAGAAAAAATTAATACATGGTGCTGAGATAATTGGTTATCCATATGTAATTTTTAATAGTAGATCTACTTAAAAACATGCATGGTCAAGATTAACAAATACATAGGTAAAAGGAAAACTTGAAAAAAATTACAATAAGTAGAAAAATAGAGTATAAGGTAGTATCCTTTTACCAAGATGCATATACAAATGGATAAAGAAAATATTATAAAGTCTTCCATTTATCAAAGGATACTATTAAATATATTTTGGTCAATTGATTTTTGATAAAAGTGTCACAACAATTCAATAGAGAAAAAAGTCTTTTCAATAAATGGTGTTGGGACATCTGGATATCCACATGCCACAAAATTACTTTAGACCACTCTGTGACATCTTATACAAAAATTACTTAAAATGGATCAAAGGAAAAAATATAAGAGATACAACTATAAAACTCTTAGAAGAAAACATAGGCATAAATTTGTGAATTAGACAATAGCTTCTTAGATAGAAATAATAGGTAAATGGGATGTCAAAATGATGCTTTGAAAGACATCATGAAGAAAATGAAAAAAGAACCCATACAATGAGATTAAAAACAAGCTTTTGTCTACCATATCCCCAGTCAGGAACTTTTATTAAAAATATATTATGAACACCTAAAACTCAACAATAAAAAGACCAACAACACAACTAAAAATTGACCAAATGATCTGAATAAATTTTTCTCTAAAGACAATAATACAAATTGGCCAAAAAGCACATATAAATATGCTAAACAATATTAATAAACAGAGAGATGCAATTCAAAACCACTAGGAGATACCACTCTATACCCATTAAGATGGCTATAATCAAAAAGACAGAAAATAGCAAGTACTAGGAAGAATGTGGAGAAACTGCAACCCTCATACATGGCTGACAGGGATGTCAAATGGTACAGTGACTTTGGAAAACAGTTTTTACAGTGTCTCCAAAAGTTAAACATAGAGTTACCATATAATCCAACGATTCCACTCCCAACCATACATGCAAGATAACCAAATACATACATTTACACAAAAAAAATTGTACATAATGGAAAAAAAGTGGAAAGAACCCAAATGTTCACACAAATATAGTATGTGTATACAATACAATATTAGTTAGCCACACAAAGGAATTAAGTACAAGTTCCAAAATGAACTTTAAAAACATTATGCTAAGTGAAAAAAAGAGAAAACAGACACAAAGGCCACATCTTGTATAACTTCTTTTATGTAAAATGTCCAGAAAAGGCAAATCCAGAGACAGAAAGTAGATTAGTGGTTGTCAGGGGCTAAAGGAAGGGGTAGCTGGAGAGTGGCTGCTAATGGTCTGGAGATTTGCTTCAGCGTGATAAATTTTCTGGAGTTAAATAGCCGTGATGGTTGTATGACTTTGTTGATACATTGAAAACCACTGAATTGTACTCTACTTTTAATTTTTTTAATTAACAGATAAAATTGTCTTAAATTGTACACTTTAAAAGGGTGACTTTTTTATATGTGAATTCTGTCTCAATTATTTAAAAAAGTCAAATCACATGCAAATAGACATAGCAATCTCACTTTTTGAGAATTTATTAATTTTCAGAAATAATAGTAACACAAATTAATGATCTGTATGTGGGAATGCCTGAGGCAACACTATTAGCATTATCAAAAAACCAGAGAACCACCTTAAGAGAGAAAGAAGGGTCAAATAAATACGGTGTGTCTTTACAAAGAAATGTCATGCTTTCTTTTAATTGAAAAAAAATTATATTTTTCTTTCTATAATCAAACAGTATATGTTTATAATATAGAATTAGGAAATACAAATAAGATTTTTAAAGAAACAATTGTTAATTCCAGCACTCAGAGATATCATTTTGGTGTATCATGTCAAGTCTTTTATTCTGTATGTGTATTTGTGTATGTATGCACACCTGCATGCATATACATGTGTGTGTGTGTATACACATACTTGTTTTTTTTTGTGTGTGTGTGTGTATATATATATATATACACATACATATACTTGTATATAAACATACATACACTTATTTTTCAACTAAAAAGGGATTTCTTTTAAAAGGTAACATTAAAATCTTGAAATAACGAGACACAGATTAGGAGAAGGTACAGGCAACACATATAACTAACAAATGATTAGCATCCATAAGTTTAAAACATTTTACTGGTCAATTTACAGAGTACTAGTGTCATTTTGTTACATGTATCAATTGCATAGTTATTGAGTCAGGGCTTTTACTGTATTGGTCACTGAATAATGTACACTGTATACATTATTTTTCATCATTTTATAAATTAATAGAAAAAATATAAATATCACAAAGAAAAATGAGCAAAAAGTATGAAATGCCCAATTCACATAAAAGGAAATATAAATAATTGTTACATTAAAATAAATCAGTACATAAAAAATAGGCTTATTCTATTATGGAATGTGGAAAATACCACTTAGATCATCAGTGAAATCTCACTTCACACTAATCAGATTGAGGGAAAAAAATCTTACAATATTAAAAGTTGGTAAGGATATAGAAAAGTAGCAACTCGTTCACAGCTAGAAAGGATGTAAATCAATACAATCAATTTGGAAAACAATTTGACAAAGTTGAAGATGGAAAAACTTATCACTTAGTAATTCCGCTTCTAATTATATATCCTAGAAAAAAAAATTGTGAATGATAAAGGGTACTAACCAAAGACTGCTTATGACAGCATTTTTTACCATACTGAAAAGTTAAAATAGTGGATATTGACATGCAGAAGAGATGAATGATAGTGCATTTATCCAATGCACCACAAATAAATAAAGCGTAGTTACATATACCAACATAGATGCATTTCAAACATTTATATGAAGCAAGAGAAGCAATGAGCAGAAGTATACATCCGATTCATACACATAAAACTTAAGCCATATTTATGATGTAAAATTTTAGAGAAGTACATGGAAATTTTAAATACTAATTTAGAAGAGTGGTTCCTCAGATAAAAATCGAGGTTGAGGTAGATGGAATCAGAGAGAAAACTTAGTAACTATAATTGTTTAGATAATGCATTATTTCTTAAATTGTATATTAGGTGCATTGAGTATACTGATTTTTATTTATGTATGAATGTCTTAAATGTTTTAAAGAAAATAAAATACGTAGAAATAGGTTCTTCTGATTTTGATATAAATCTCAGATCTGGAGATTAAGAATCCTTAGCCACACCATTTTCTATGGCATATATAAAAATAATTTTAGAATAGGATTAAAATCTCTTAGCATTTGACTGCAGTACAATCAGATGGCAAATTGGAAATTTTATTGTGTTATTGTAAACACATTTTATTGTTGTTATAAACATAGCATCACTTTATGATCATTATTCAATATAATCACTGTTTTGTGCAGTTCTCCCTGGTTGAAAAATTCTTACTCAAATTATTCAGTAGACCAAAGACATTTAGAGAAATGCTACTAAGACTTTGAAGCTCCTAGTCAGAGTTAAATATCCTATGAATAAAGAATAGGGACTAGAAGAACTTAGGTATAATGGGCAGACGATTTTGAACTGAACTATTGAGCTAATATCTGTTATTAACATAGAATTAATGAGAGAAGTCCTTAACACTCCCATGCCTTAAATGCACAGACCGAGTCCATCACTAATCAAGGTTCTAGCCATCATCCTTCTTACCAAAAGTTCTCAAGTTTCTTTAGAAGTACAGGAGTGTTACAACACTAAATTTCTCCACTAAAAAATGTAAAATAAATTTCTGTTTTTGTGTACCCTTTGAGTACATTCATGGGCATGATAAGGTCAAGAACACAAAATATCAGTATTCTGATATCAGAAGACAAAATCTTATGCGAGGACACAAAAAATAATTTAAAAGACAAGTTTTCAGTAAAAACAAAAGAGCTGAGCAGAAGGTTCTAGTTATCTCTTGGTAGAAAAGATAAATTCACAAACCATGTTTATACATGGCCACTGGGATGTCTGAATATCTTAATGCATTTTTAAAAAATACTTTATATTACTTTGATGACATAAGACATTTGGGGATTATAGAAATTGACAAAGAAATATGTACAGCAATTCCACTTATACTTAAAAATAAAAAATAGATCATTGCTTTTGTAAATCATGTCCATAGTCCTTTCATGAATCCTTATCTTTTTTTCTGAAATAATATTGCATAAAACCTAGGCTAAAATATCTCATATAGTTAAACTCAGAGTCAGATGAATGGCAGAACAATGGCAGGGAACTTTTCCATTCAATCTGTTCATGAAATTGTTCATTGTGCCTGGAAGAGTTACACGGTGTGCCAAATCAGGCTTAAAGTACCGTTAGAATTTCTCTGCCTGTAGTATGCATAAATATTTTTTTCAATTGCCCAGCCTCTTCTCCAGGGACAGAAAGAGACACATTTACATAACCTCTATTTTTCTGTCCACTCCCAGGATAGATATTATTTATGTGCAAATCAGCTGAAAGGCATGATCAGCTTCATACATTTTTATTTTCCTTTGAACAAAATTTGGATGAATTATGTCTCAACAAAACTGAGTATTGAGTCTTTAAGAACACAAACGCAACACACACACACACACACACACACACACACACACACACACATACACCCCTAAAGACACAAGCCTTTTCCAGTTCCATTTCATCAAGTTTGCTGACATGCAGACTGAACACTTAAAAAGGGGGTAACCACCTTATGCTGTGGTCAAAGATTTCTCTACCATTCATAAAGTTATGTGGAAATATTTTTATTTTAATTTTCTTGGCAGCTGAATAAAGCATCACTCTTTAGTTAGTGTGATCTTTACACCTCATTACTCTTACTCCAATATAATTTTTGTACAGTAATGAGTAAATGACTCATATGCTCAATATTTCAAATAAATGCAACCATTTTTGAATCTCACAAAGAACTACCTTATTGGTTATTGACATTAAGCACTCATGACAAATCATTAGAAATAGAAATATGCCCAAGAAAGCTTCACAACATTAGTGACTCACAGCCCTGATCCATTTGAAATTTTAAAGTAACTGATTTTAATTTTTCCTGAAGAATTAACATCACAGATTTTTGTCGTTGTTTCCATTTTTGACCCTTATCATAATATGTCACCAATCATTTTTCCCCAAATTTATTTTTTCTACATAAGGAAATTAAAGTGGAAAACTGAGATAATTATCCAAGTCATTCAAGCCAAAAATTGCTTTTGCATAAAATATACATGAATACCAAAATAATGGACTCTAGATCTATAATTATGAATCATCCAGCTATTAGAGGCCAGACTGCCTCATATCGGTCATGTCTCTCTCACCTTTTTCATTGAAATAATCATTTACTAACTGGAGGGGCTTTGCTCTAAATCAATTGATCCATGTCCCAGGTTTCAAGCTAGAGCATACACAAAAAAAGTTATTAAATGCAGAGCTCAAAGAGACTAGTTGAATTAGTAAATTGATAAACAGATTTTAGCATTAATTATCCTGACAGTCTACATGTAGAGGCCTGGGCACTCATGGGCAAATTGACACTGCCAACTCATACCCTGAATTTTTTCCTTTCGCTCACAAGAGAGCAATAATTTTTAAAATAAGTAAATTAATTAAAAGGTGCAATCACACTAAAAGAGATAAGGATTCATGCACCAAAAACAGGTTCAGAAGTAGAAGCTGAATCTATCAGCCTGCTCAGTTTCAAGTAGAGAAACAAGGAGATGCATCATTAAGCTGGGATGCTGGCCAGTGAAGAATGCTGACAGAGAGATCCATTGCCTGAGGCTACACTTCAATAAAGCTGTGAACTTCCAGAGGTTGGAAGACCAAAGGACTTCTCCTGGTCAGCACCTGGGCTGTGCTGCTCACCAGTTTTGTGTTGGGGTCTGGGTCAACATCCCAGGCAGGGAAAGCTACCAGCTCTATACTAATGTAGGATGACTGTAGTTAGCAATTATATCTTATATAGTTTCAAATAGCTAGAAGGACGATATTGAACATTGCCAGAACAAAGAAATTATAAATGTTTGAGATGATGGTATGTTAATTACCCTGATCCGATCACTATAGATTATATGTATTGAAACATCACTATGTACTCCAGGAATATGTAAAATTCTTACTTGTTCATTTTAAAAAAACAACATTTTTTAAAAAGCAGCATGTGCAGTAATAAGTATAGAGAGGAAGGGAACATAGGCAGGCAGGATGATTGCTCAAGATAAATTTAGGAAGGATCATTCCAAAGCCCCTAAGAATCACCACTATGAAAGACAGCAGCATTGTTGAGAGACTCATTCACTACCAAAAAAATAATGTTTTAAAAAACCGAAATTAATATAAGAAAAGCATTTGAGCTCCTTATAAAAATAGTTCTAGCTTTAAACAGTAAAAAGATTTTTAAACCAAAATAAAAGTAAATCAAGAACAGATAACTTTAAAAATAGAATCAATTAAAAATATAAGAAAAACTATGTATTTACTAAATTTTTAAACCTCCATATTAATACAAACAAATAGGACTTCAATAAATTAGAAGACAGGACTAACCAATCCATGCAGAATGCAGCAGTAGATTAAATGGTCTGCCAGTTGGGAATGGAAGATACCAAAAGACAATAGCTGAGAAAATTCCAGGATTTGAAATACAAAAAAAGTATACACAAAAATAGTTCCAACCTAGACACAGTATAGTGAAATGGTCAGAACAACTAGCATAAAGAGAAATCTTAACAGCTCAACAAGAAAAGACATAATTTTTAAAAAGAATTCTCAGCAAACTGACACAAGAACAGAAAACCAAACACTGCATGTTCTCACTCATAAGTAGGTGTTGAACATTGAGAACACATGGACACGGGGCGGGGGGAACATCACACATTGGGGCCTGTTGGGGGTTGGGGTGGTAGAGGAGGGATAGCAAGGGGTGGGAGGGATAACAATAAGAGAAATACCTAATGTAGATGAGGGAGGGATGGATGCAGCAAACCACCATGGCAGGTTTATACCTATGTAAAAGACCTACACGCTCTGCACCTGTATTCCAGAACTTAAAGTATAATTTTAAAAATTAACATACACCTTACTTGAACAAGTATTTAGTTAGTCAAATATCCCTTTCAGTTTTTCTGGTTAATTTTTAGACATCCTTCAGACAATCAATACGTTAATAAAGCTAGTTTTGTTTCTATTTTATAGCCAATAACCATAAGTAAGAATAGCATTGGTATTTTTACAGAAATTAATAACCTAAAATCAAGATGTCAGCTTAGGAAAAAATTAACAATGAACATTTTACAACAGCTGTAATAAGTTAGTGTTCAATAAAGAATCTTAAATACTTTTCATCAGGGTTAGTAATATTTTAAATCTATACCTGGCCTCTACGGTCATTACACTCAAAATACACAAAATGCAATGGCCTGTAAGGTACACTAGTCTGCAGATGAGCTTCTGTGATATAAAGTTAATAATCTTTTTGTTATCTGTGAACCAGTGCTTTACTAATACAAGCCCAGCCATGGACTGTACTACAGTCTAGTAACAGCATAGTTAGAAATGAGGAAACATTTACAATCAAAGCCTCAATATACAGATGTGTATAATATTTATATGAAAACCCTTTCTGTTTTAAAGTTTCCTTTGAAAAAATATATCTTTCTTTTTCATTTCTAGATGCTGTAACTATGAACAACCATATTCTTTGACAGATAATAAATGCTTCATAATTTTTCCCTAGGATAGGATAACCATGATTAAATTTCTCCTTTTGAAAAAACCACTCTACAGCAAACAATTAATAGTTTCTTAATAAGATTAATTATTAAAGTAACTTTATAGGGGAGAAGAAAAATGATTTATTATTTAATGGATACAAAGTTTCAGGTTGAAATGTTGAAAGAAGTTCTGGAGATAGTTGACGGTGATGGTTGTACAACAATGTAAATCTCCTTAAAATGTTAAAATGACCAATTTTATGCTATGTGTATTACAACAAAATTAATATGCATATTTTTAAAATAATTTTTAACTCTAGGTAAAAAAGTAATTTTATACTTTTTTTTTCTTTTGAGATGGAGTCTCCCTGTGTCCCCCAGGCTGGAGTGCAATGGCAGGATCTCAGCTCACTGCAACCTCTGCCTCCCAGGTTCAAGCCATTCTCCTGCCTCAGCCTCCTAAGTAGCTGGGATTAAAGGCGCATCCCACCACGCCTAGCTAATTTTTGTATTTTTTGTAGAGACAGGGTTTCACCATGTAGGTCAGGCTGGTCTCGAACACCTGACCTCATGATCCGCTTACCTCAGCCTCCCAAAGTGCTGGGATTACAGGTGTGAGCCACTGCACCTGGTCTTATAAATGTTTCTAAAGCAAAAGGAAATCTGTGATTTCTATTGTATTCAAAGAAATGACTGTTCATCCTCGTGCATAAAATTTAGGATGAGACACTGTCTTACAATTTCCTGGTTTCTGACTATCCTGATTGACGCTTTCAGTCATGCCACTTTTTCACAGTCCACTGGCACTTCTGCAACAGGAAATTTACCTCAGATCAGTTCATGTCACCAGTCCTCCTGCAGCTCTAGCTTCTCTGCTCCACGTTAAACTGAAAACTGCCCTGTCATTTCTTTTAACCTTTGAGTTTGAGGCAATTCTGAGAACTTCTCTCCCAGCAATTGCATGTTCCTCCAGGGCATCATGCTGTAACTAGGTTTAATCATAGAATTCTAGGGTTGAGGAACCTTGAAAAGCACTGTGACCTCTCCAACACTGGCCATAGCCACTCACAAACCATCCTCACAAACTGTGAAAGTTGCGTTGCCTTTTAAAGCTCCCTCTCAGAATTCTATGCTTCGGGATTTTCTCCTCCTAAAAACACCAACTGCAAATCCAACCCTATCAACCTTTGTGCCAAGGCACACTTCCCCTTGCTCTTGCTAAAGTGGAATAGGGGATAAAATTGATCACTTTCTATACTAACTTTTTACATCCGTTTTTTGAAAGCGGTTACTAAATCAAAGTCAGATCTCAGCTGTCTCCTTCAGAGCAAAATAACCCTTATTCCTGAAACTTCCCCACATAAGGTTAGTTTTCCATTCTTTTAATAAAGTTTGTGACCATTTTTTTATTCTGTTAAGCTCCTTACATTTCCCTTGAGTTATGGAGTGCAGAATATTCAAATAAGGTATTTTATTAACTTTTGCAAATTTTTACATTGTAGAACCATGCTCTTTTTTATGACAGATTCTGCGATAGTTTAAAATTCAATGTGTCTCTAAGATTACCACTACTACATTTATTGTAAATATTTACATTTCTCAGTTAGTATAGTTTGGTTTGTTTTACCCCTCCAAATTTCATGTTGAAATTTGATTCCTAGTGTTGGAGGTAAGACAAGAATGGGAGGTGTTCTTGTCATGGGGCAGATCCCTCATGAATGAATGGTTTGGTACCATCCTCACAATGATGACTGAGTTCTCTCTCTAACAGTTTCCATGAGAGCTGATGGTTAAAAGGAGCTAGGCAAGTCTCTCCTCTTTCTCTCTTGCCTCCTCTCTCACCATGTGATCTGGACATGTCTGCTCCCCTTAGCCTTCCACCATGAGTGGAAGCAGCCAGGGGCCCTCACACCAGAAGCAGATGCTGTACAGCCTGCAGAACTGTGGGCCACATAAACCTTTTTTTTTTTTATAATTACCCAGCTTTAGGTATTCCTTTAAAGCAACACAAATGGACTAAGACACCAGTCACTCCTCCTATTTGTATTTATTATATTCAGCCTATTTTCCCTGAGTTTACCTTTAAGAATTATCTTTTTCCAGCTAATACCAACCAACATAAATATACCACTGATCTCAAAGAAGCTGTTATCAGTACCAATTATTAAACACACATCCATGTCAGGATAGCTTTTTAAAAAAGAAAAATGCTGATCTTTTAAATAACTTTTAAAAGCAACACACTGCCAGTAATTATCCAAAATAATGGATACTTTCAATATGTTTTTCTGCATATCAACTTGCTGTTCATATTTTAAAAATCAGTTTACTAAGTAAAGACACTTTGAGTATATATTATTATACATAAAGATATTACTATAGTTCAAAGATATTACTATGGTTCAGCATCTATTATATTAAGCCCCTTTACTTCCTTAAGAGGAAAAAGTTATGCAGGCGTAGAAACTCCCATTATGCAAGTAGTGTGAAATGCACCCTATAGTTCCATCAAATTACAGAGGAACAGTCATGTGCATCCAGGAAATAGGAATGGTTTGCTGAGGCATTCAGGCCCAGCAAAAGGGGAAAAGCATGATGATCATCATAATAGTGACAATTTCAATAGTGGAAATGCTTTAAAAATTGGTGTTTTACAGCAGGCACAATCTGCAGCTCCACAACCTGCAGCTTATACATAATCTCTGACCTGTTCTGGGCTCCAGACACCCTCAGTTAGGAACAGCACACAGTGCCAAGCAAGACCAACAAGATTCCTAAGCTATGATAAATACAAGGAAAGGAGGGAATAGGGCACCCTTGCCATGGCAAACCTGTTCTGCCAGTCCCCCAAGGTGATGAAATGTGTGACTGTCACAAGACCCAGTAATACTGTTATAATTGGGATGTACAGGGAATAGATGCCAGCTGCAGAAACAGTATGTGCTTTGACAAGGAGTGTGTTGGAAGCAACTGCCAGCCTGTGCCTGCTGCCAACTCTACTCAGCTACAAATAGAAATGACGATGCACAGTGGGCCACAGCTCTCATAGTAGCCTTCACCAACCACTGCTTCAGGACCAAGCAGGATCTAGAATTTGAAGTGGTCATGGCAGTCTTCAAATTAGTTACACATCACAGAGTGGTACTATTGAAAGGATACCACAGTACAACTGCACTGACACCAACAAAAAAGCTTGTTTAAAAAATGCAGCTTCATCCCCTACCCAGACCTACTGAAGCAGAATCTCTAAGGGTGAGGCCCAGGAATCTGCATGTTTAAATTTCCACTGGTGTCTCTTAGGAATGTAGGTTTGAGAGCTAACGTCAAGCAAGCCAACTAAGAGATGCCAAAAGTGAAAAACACAAAACTATGTAAAGTAGGGGAAAATAATATTATCTTACATTTTTATCATGCTTTGCAATTTACCAAGTGCTCTTACATGTAGCCTCATTTCTGCACAACTATATTTTACAGAAAATACAGTACCTAGGATATCTGAGTTCGAAAGATACTTTTAAATATATATTTAAAAGTATATATATATAAAAGGAATAGAGCAAAGGTAGTTTAATGATGTCTAGAGCTCTTTCCACTCCATTGTTCTGACTCACAGTCATAATCATTATGACATGAATAACAATAAAAGGAATACAAATGATAGCAGCCCTTCCTATGTTCTAAACATTGTACTAACAGTTCACATTTGTTACCACTTTTAATCTCTGTAACAATACATAAGATATTATACCTCCAGTTTTACAATTGAGGAAATTAAGATGCCAAGAAATTAGATTGCCTAAGATCATAAAACAAGTAATTATTGGTGCCCAGATCCAAACATGTTCTGCCTGACTCTAAAGCACATACATAACCTCTTTTTTCTACAGCCTCCTTAGTGTGATTCATTCAAGCTACATAAAAAGTTACAGCATTGTTCAAAGATTAAACATGGCCTCACTTTCTCACAATAACCAGCATGGTCAGATGATGAAGTAAATGAATTTCTCAATGACTCCTTCACCGCTGGTTCCCCATATGTTCTTTCATCATCAATGTATTGAATGCCCATTCAATGCCATACATTGTGCTTGGTGATTGGAATATAAGGATGAGTGAAATGAAGTTGCAGTTTCTGCCCTCATGGAATTTACACTGTAGTATAAATCTAGGATTATGCCGTTTTACACCAGGTCCTATTTTCCCTGGCCAGCACCCTGACCTAGAGATGTCCCCATTTCCCTGTCCTACTAAAATATCATGATTCTCCTATTTTCTTGGCCTTGGTCAATCTCTCTCCTGGTGAATTTTAGCAAATCAGATCCCTACATTGCTTATAGCACCTAGTGGGATCAGGTGCTACAGTTGCAATGGACTGAGATAATTACATCAGTCAGGACTTTGTCTACAGCATTTCATTTGGGTTTGGCTCAGATATGCACTCTATAGTAGTGTGACTTTGGAAAAGTTATTTAAATTCTTTGTAAAATAGAGATGGTAAAACAGAACTATCTCCTAAAGTTGTTATGAGAATTAAGTGAGCACAGTGAAAGGGAACATTTAGCCTAGTGGCTGCCCAATAAAAGGCATGACAAACTATTATAAGCATTTGAAAAGCATTCTTGGTAGTACTTAGCAAACAATTTTGTAGTAGACTTGTTTGGAGCAACCACTGAGTTATGCCAAAAATTAGACTTTGCCTTCTATTATGATTATACAAATACTTTTCTCAATATCTCTTCTATGTGGTAAGAACTTGAGGTCAGCAAAAGCATCCATTTCTGTGTCTTCCACCACACAGAAGCTAGCATTCTGTAAATTATCTGTTAATTTACATTTTTAAAAGTTTCTTTACAATAAACAGAGTGAATAGACACCTGTAGAATGGGAGAAAATATTTGCAAACTATTGATTTGACCATGACTAACATCCAGAATATAAAAAGAAATCAAACAGTTCAACAGCAAAAATACAAATAATCCCATTAAATAGTAGGCAAAGGACTTGAATACATGTTTCAGAAAAAGATATAAAAATGGCTGATAAATATATTTTTTAAAATGCTCAACATCACTAATCATCAGGGAAATGCAAGTCAAAATTGCAGTGAGATATAATCTCACCCTGGTTAGAATAGCTATGTCAAAAAGACAAAAAAATAACAACTGCTAGTGAGGATGAAAAGAAAAGAGAACTCATGCTATTTGCAGAAATGTAAATGAGAACAGCCGCTATGGAAGACAGTGTAAATTTTCTCAAAAACTAAAAATAGAACTACCATACAATCTAGTAATCTCACTACTGTCTTTTTATCCAAAGGAAAGGAAATCATTACACCAAAGTCATACCTGCACTTCTATGATTATCACAGCACTATTCACAGTAGCAAAGATATGGGATCAAGCTAAATGTCTATCAAAAGATGAATGAAAAAAGAAAATGTGGTATATATACATCATGAAATACCAGTCAGCCTTAGGAAAAAATGAAATCCTCTCATTCATGGAAACATGAATGAGCCTGGAGAACATTATGTTAAACAAAATAAGTCAAGCACAAATAGATAAATACAATGTGTTCTCACATGTGAAAGCTAAAAACAAAAATCTGAGTTCATGGAAGTAGTTAATTGGTTAATGGATACAAAATTATAGCTAGATAGAAAATAATTAATTGGTTAATGGATACAAAACTACAGCAACATAGGAAAAAATGAGTTCTGATGTTGTGTGGGACTGGAGGTAGATATGGTTAACTATAATATATTGTATATTACTAAAATCTAGAAGAGACAATTTTGTTTCTTTTGTTTGTTGGTTGGTTGCTTTGCCTTTTATATTATACTTTAAGTTCTGGGACACATGTGCAGAATGTGCAGGTTTGTTACATAGGTATACGTGTGCCATGGTGGTTTGCTGCATCCATCAACCCAACATCTACAATAGATATTTGTCCTAATGCTATCCCTCCCCTATCCCCAACCCCACAATAGGCTCCAGTGTGTAATGATCCCCTCCCTGCATCCATGTGTTCTCATCTGTCAACTTCCACTCATGGGTGAGAACATGTGGTGTTCGGTTTTCTGTTCATTAGTTTGCTGAAAATGATTGTTTCTAGTTTTATCCATGTCACTGCAAAGAACATGAACTCATCCATTTTTATGGCTGCAGAGCATTCTATGGCGTATATGTGCCATATTTACTTTATCAAGTCTATCATTGATGGGCATGTGGGTTGGTTCCAAGTCTCTGCTATTGTGAATAGTGCTATAATAAACATACGTGCGCATGTGTCTTCACGTTAGAATGATTTGTAATCCTCTGGGTATATACCCAGTAATAGGATTACTGGGTCCAATGGTATTTCTGGCTCTAGATCCTTGAGGAATCACCACATTGTCTTCCACAATGGTTGGACTAATTTACACTCTCACCAACAGTGTAAAAGCGTTCCTATTTCTCCACATCCTCCCCAGTATCTGTTGTTTCTTGACTTTTAAATAATTGCCATTTGAAATGGCATCAGATGGTATCTCATTGTGGTTTTGATTTGCATTTCTCTAATGACCAGTGATGATGAGCCTTTTTTCATGTTTTTTGGTTGCATAAATGTCTTTTTTTGAGATGTGTCTGTTCCTATCCTTTGCCCCATTTTGATGGTGGTGGTGTTTGTTTTTTCTTGTTAATTTGTTTAAGTTTCTCATAGATTCTGGATATTAACCCTTTCTCGGATAGATTGCAAAGTTTTTTTCTCATTCTGTAGGTGGCCTGTTCACTGATGACACTTTCTATTGCTGTGCAGAAACTCTTTAGTTTAATTAGATCCCATTTGTCAATTTTGGCTTTTGTTGCAATTGCTTTTGGTGTTTTAGACATGAAGTCTTTGCTCATGCCTATGTCCTGAATGTTTATTGCCTAGGTTTTCTTCTAGGGTTTTTATGGTTTTGGGTCTTATGTTTAAATCTTTTATCTATCTTGAGTTAATTTTTGTATAAGGTGTAAGGAAAGGGTGCTGTTTCAGTTTTATTTACATGGCTAGTCAGCTTTCCCAACATCATTTATTAAATAGGGAACCTTTTCTCCATTGCTTGTTCTTGTGAGGTTTGTCAAAGATCAGATGATTGTATATATGTGGCGTTATTTCTGAGGTTTCTGTTCTGTTCCATTGGTCTATATATCTGTTTTGCTCCCAGTAACATGCTATGTAGCCTTGCAGTGTAGTTTGAAGTCAGGTAGCGTGAGGCCTCCAGCTTTGTTCTCTTTGCTTAGGATTGTCTTGGCTATACAGGCTCTTTTTTGGTTCCATATGAAATTTAAAGTAGTTTTTTTTCTAATTTTGTGCAGAAGGTCAATGGTAGCTTGATGGGAATAGCATTGAATCTATAAATTACTTTGGGCAGTGTAACCATTTTCACAATATTGATTCCTCCTATCCATGAGCATGGAATGTTTTTCCATCTGTTTGTGTCCTCTCTTATTTCCTTGAGCAGTGGTTTGTAGTTCTCCTTGAAGAGGTCCTTCACATCCCTTGTAAGTTGTATTCCTAGGTATTTTATCCTTTCGTAGCAATTGTGAATGAAATTTCACTCATAATTTGGCTCTCTGTGTGTCAATTATTGCTATATAGAAATGCTTGTGATTTTTTCACATTGATTTTGTATCCTAAGACTTTACTGAAGTTGCCTAACAGCTTAAGGAGATTTGGGACTGAGATGATGGGGTCTTTTAAATATACAATTATGTCGTCTGCAATCAGAGACTGTTTGACTTCCTGTTTTCCTATTTGAATACTTTTATTTCTTTCTCTTGCCTGATTGCTCTGGCCTTAACTTGAAAAGGAGTGGTGAGAGCAGGCATCCTTGTCTTGTGCCATTTTTGAAAGGGAATGATTCAAGCTTTTGCACAATCAGTATGATATTGGCTGTGGGTTTCTCATAAATAGCTCTTACTATTTTGAGATACATTCCATCAATACCTAGTTTATTGAGACTTTTTAGCATAAAAAGTTGTTGAATTTTAACAAAGGCCTTTTTTGCATCTATTGAGAAAATCATGTGTTTTTTGTCATTGGTTCTGTTTATGTGGATTATGTTTATTGATTTGTACATGTTGAACCAGCCTTGCATCCCAAGGATGAAGCCAATTTGATCGTGGTGGATAAGCTTTTTGATATGCTGCTGGATTTGGTTTGCCAGTATTTTATTGAGGATTTTTGCATAGATGTTCATCAGGGATATTGGCCTGAAATTTTCTTTTTTGTTGTGTCTCTGCCAGATTTTGGTATGTGGATAATGTTGGCCTCATAAAATGAGTTAGGGAGAATTCCCTCTTTTTCTACTGTTTGGAACAGTTTCAGAAGTAATGGTACCAGTTCATCTTTGTACCTCTGGTAGAAATCCGCTATGAATCCATCTAGTCCAGAGCATTTTTGGTTGGTAGGCTATTAATCACTGCCTGAATTTCAGAATTTGTTATTGATCTATTCAGGAATTCTACTTCTTTCTAGCTTAGTCTTGCAAGGGTATATGTCCAGGAATATCCATTTCATCTAGATTTTCTAGTTTATTTGCACAGAGGAGTTTATAGTATTCTTTGAAGGTAGTTTGCATTTCTGTGGGATCATTGGTGATCTCCCCTTTATCATTTTTTATTGGATTGATTTGATTCCTCTCTCTTTTCTTCATTGGTCTGGTAGTGGTCTATCTATTTTGTTAATGTTCTCAAAAAACCAGCTCCTGGGTTCATTGGTTTTTTAAGGGTTTTTCATGTCTCTATCTCCTTCAGTTCTGCTCTGATCTTGGTTATTTCTTGCCTTCTACTAGCTTTTGAATTTGCTTGCTCTTGTTTCTCTAGTTCTTTTAATTGTGATGTTAGGGTACCAATTTTAGATCTTTCTCAATTCTTCCTGTGGGCATTAAGTGCTATAAATTTCCCTCTACACACTGCTTTAGCTGTGTCCCAGAGATTCTGGTACATTGCATCTTTGTTTTAATTGGTTTCAAAGAACTTATTTATTTCTTCCTTAATTGCATTATTTACCCAGTAGTCATTCAGGAGCAGTTTGTTCAGTTTCCATGTAGTTATATGGTTTTGAGTGAGTTTCTTAATCCTGAGTTCTAATTTTATGGCACTGTGGTCTGGGACACTGTTTGTTATGCTTTCCATTCTTTTGCATTTGCTGAGGAGTGTTTTACTTCCAATTATGTGGTCAATTTTAGAATAAGTGTGATGTGGGGAAAGGAGGGGCTGTGCTCAAAGCTTCAGCAGACTTAAACGTTCCTGCCTGCCAGCTCTGAAGAGAGCAGCAAATCTCCCAGCACCACACTCAAGCTCTGCTAAGGGGCAGACTGCCTAAGCAAGTGGATCCCTGATCCCCGTGCCTCCTGAATCAGAGACACCTTCCACAGGGGTCAGCAGACACCTCAGACAGGAGAGTGGGTGCCCTTCTGGGACAAAGCTTAAAGAGGAAGGAACAAACAGCAATCTTTGCTGTTCTGTGTCCTCCACTGGTGATACCCAGGCAAACAGGGTCTGGAGTGGACCTCCGGCAAACACAAGCAGACCTGCAAAAGAAGGGCCTGACTGTTAGAAGGGAAACTAACAAACAGAAAGGAGTAGCATCAACATCAACAAAAAGGACATCCACACAGAAACCCCACCTGAAGGTCACTAACATCAAAGAACATAGGTAGATAAATCCATGAAGATGAGGAAAAGCCAGCAAAAAAAGTCTGAAAATTCCAAAAACTGAATGCCTCTTTTCCTCCAAAGCATTACAACTCCTCACCAGCAAGGGAACAAAACTGGATAGAGAATGAGTTTGAAGAATTGACAGAAGTATGCTTCAGAAGGTGGGTAATAAAAAATTCCTCTGAGCTAAAGGAGTATATTCTACTCCAATGCAAGAAAGCTAAGAAGCTTGAAAAAGGTTGGAGGAATTGCTAACTAAAATAATCAGGTTAGAGAAGAATATAAATGACCTGATGGAGCTGAAAAACACAGCATGAGAACTTTGTGAAGCATGCATCAGTATCAGTATCAATAGCCGAATCAATCAAGTAGAAGAAAGGATATCAGAGATTGAAAATCAACTTAATGAAATAAAGCATGAAGACAAGATTAGAGGAAAAAAACTGTGAAAAGGAATGAACAAAGCCTCCAAGAAATATGGGATTGTGTGAAAAGACCAAACCTACATTTGATTGGTGTACCTGAAAGTGGTGGGGAGAATGGAACCAAACTGGAAAACTGGATAATATCTTCAGGATATTATCCAGGAGAACTTCCCCAACCTAGCAAGACAGGTCAACATTGAAATTCAGGAAATACAGAGAACATCACCAAGGTACTCCTCGAGAAGAGCAACCCCAAGACACAAAATCATCAGATTCACCAAGGTTGAAATGAAGGAAAAAAAAATGTTAAGGCCAGCCAGAATGAAAGGTAAGGTTGCCCACAAAGGGAAGCCCATCAGACTAACAGCAGTTTCTGTAGAAACCCTACAAGCCAGAAGAGAGTGTTGGGAATAAATATTCAACATTCTTAAAGAAAATAATTTTCAACCCAGAATTTCATATCCAGCCAAACTAAGCTTCATAAGTGAAGAAGAAATAAAATCCTTTCCAGACAAACAAATGCTGAGATATTTGTCACTACCAGGCCTACCTTACAAGAGCTCCTGTAGGGAGCACTAAATATGGAAAGAAAAAACTGCTATCAGCCACTGCAAAAACATACCAAATAATAAAGACCATCTACACTATGAAGAAACTGCATCAACTAACAGGCAAAATAACCAGCTAGCATCATAATGACAGGATAAAAGTCACACATAACAATCTTAACCTTAAATGTAAATGGCCTAAATGCCTCAATTAAAAGACACAGACTTGCAAACTGGATAAAGAGTCAGGACTCATTGGTGTGCTGTATTCAGGTGACCCATCTCATGTGCAAAGACACACATAGGCTCAAAATAAAGGGATAGAGGAATATTTGCCAAGCAAATGGAAAGCAAAAAAAAAAAAAGCAGCGGTTGCAATTTTAGTCTCTGATAAAACAGACTTTAAACCAACAAAGATCAAAAACACAAAGAAGGACATTACATAACGGTAAAGGGTTCAATGCAACAAAAAGAGCTAACTATTGTAAATATATAACTATAATAAATGTGTATGTACCCAATACAGGAGCACCCAGATTCATAAAGTAAGTTCTTAGAGACCTACAAAGAGACTTACACTTCCACACAATAATGGTGGGGACTTTAACTCTCCACTGTCAATATTAGGCAGATCTACAAGACAGAAAATTAACTCAGACTTGAACTCAGCTCTGGACCCAAGCAGACCTAATGGACATTCACAGAACTCTCCACCCCAAATCAACAGAATATACATTCTTCTCAGAAGAGACGATTTTGAATGTTCACAACACAAAGCAATGATAAATGTTTGAGGTGGTGGGTGTGCTAATTAATGCTGATTTTAGCATTACACATTGTATACATATATAGAAATACCACTCTGAATTCCATAAATAAAAACAAACATGCACCAACTAAAAAGAAAAGAAAAATATTTCAATTCAATTTTTGCTGTTGAATGAATGAATAAATAAGTAAATACATAAAAATGGACAAATGAATTCATACCAAATTATCTTTCCTTCTGGTTTCCTACATTTTCTGGACAAAAAAAAATCAATTAATATAAAAGAACTACTTGTCACTGCTATGAATAGATTTCCAAATGTTATTCCTAGAAAAGACAAAGCTTTACTTCTAAAAAACAATAACTGATCGATGGAATTTCAAGAACAAGGACAATCAGGAAAAGAAAATATTCTGGATCAGTGAACACTCTTGGCTGCCCTAAAATCAGCCAGCATAATTTGTCTTTTCATATGAGCCAACTCAGAGACCATGTTTATTCCTTCTTGTTCTTCAAAGTACCCTTTAAGCAAAACTCGATGCCTGTGAGTACTTGATTCCTCTCAGATCCCACCATACAGGCTAACTTCTAATGCACATATGCTTAGGGGCAGCTCTTGTCTATATTAGACAGCTTTCTGCATTTACCTCCAAAACTGTACAAATGGGAATGAAAATAGTTAGTTCTCTAGAATAACATCTGAGGTACCATGTGAGTAGTGACATGCTGCAGAATGGCCACAGGTGACCACCTGGGGACAACCATACGACTGCATAGACTTCTGCAGTGAGCAATATGTGCAGGCAAGTGGAGCCAGTGTCTCCATCTATGTACCCACCCTGGAGCCGCATAACTTGTGGCACTGCCAGAGCTTCCTGAGGAGGAAGGAGATTGGGCAGGTGTCCATTTTCAAAATGTTCCTCCCCTTCTATGACAAAGAGATTAAGACCTAGCTCCATGCAACAACAGCTATGTGAGGCTCTCTCATCCATTTACAACACAGCACTGCAGGGAAATCTTTCCTCCAGTCTCTGTGATTTTCTGTCTACTAGCATTTTTATACCCTCCTTGCTTAACAGGTTAATGGAGTTTCATTCCTTGCAATGCCATCAGAAATACAATGTTATCATAATAAATTTCACCAAAAGGCACATTCTAGCTAGGGTTCTTAGTAATCATTCCCTTAATAGAGTTTACTGAAGAATTGATCATATGCTTGATGTCTTGAAAACCTGAATCTCTGGGAGGGTCAGTCCCTGTCTATGGAGTCACAGTTAGATCTTGCTCCCATAAAATGAGTGTAGACATTGCAAAGTTTAAAAAATTGTTTTAATTATGTTTGTGTGGTCAAAATACATATAAAATTAGTAATCAGACACCTCCTCACAAGTTTTCTTTTATGTGTCATCAAGTATCTTTTCAATATTCTAGACACTGTGAGTAAATATTTTTAACTACTTTATTATTTCTGGTACTGATTTATTCAAAAATTAATGCTTTTAAACTGTATTTATTGTAAAACTTAATTCTCTTTTTTTCTTTAATTTATTTTTTTAAAAATCTATTTCCAGCTTAAGTTTATAGTATATCTGGGATATTTACCTAGATGGAATGAAAATTTCTCAATTTGCCTTGATTAGATGAATAAAATACATCATGATCTTTGTTCCTCAAATCTATCTGTATTATCACCTGTTTAATTCTTAAAATATTAAGAAAACAAAAATAAGTATATATATAATATTAAGGTATTTTTAAAGCACTATTATTTTTAACTAGCTTTACAGTTTTCAAAAGTAAAAATTAATCAAGATCTTTTCTCTTTAATATTCATTTTATATGCTGGCTGTTTAAAGGCCATAGGAAGCCTGAAAATATACTTCTTGACATTTTAAGCTATCTGAATAGAGTCAGATGGATAACGTTTAACCTCATATTTTTATGAGGGTTACCAGTCACCTAACACCAAGCCATAATTTCAGGTTTAAATGCAATTCTGACATACTTTTTAACAATTCCTTTATGCATTAGAGCCACAATTTCTATAGGCAGGTGTAACACAATTTATATGCAGAAAAGGAAAATAATATTTATCCATTAGAATTTCAGGGCATTCCTTGGATATTTCTTTAATAATATTAGATTTATCCCAAGGAATAAAATGCAAAATAATGACACACATAATTTGCTTTTGAAGTACTGATGTGAATCACAAAGATTCCCATGTTAATTGCAGTGTGCTTGTTCAGCACCTTATATGCCAATGCAGCTTCTCTGAGTTCATTACATTGTTGCATAAGTTTTGAAAGCATTATTAATATTATACAAGTCAACTCTTGTGCAACAGTGATGACAACTATAGAAAAAAACACACTAAGATGAGACTGCTCCATTGGGCATGGTATACCTATTATGTCACATCAATTAAGTCATTTCTGAAACACGAGGTATTTGTTTGAACTAAAATGGGTGTTATTCTTAATTGGCCCTGTGAGTTCTGAACCTGAATGTTACAGTGAGCAATTTCTTACAATAGCTAAAAGGATGGAAATGCGTTCGTGTGTCACTAGAGAATCTGTGCCTGGTACTATCATAAAAAGTCTCTTCTTACAAAGTTTAGAGTGCTTTAAGGGAGAACTACTTCAAACTGTTTATCTTAAGCCATCACTTGTGTTCAGGTCTATTTTCAATGCATATATCCTATTACACTGGGGACATTAAAAGAAAACTAACAATATTGTCACAGCAATATAAACTATGCATATTTTAAAAGTGAAAAGGAACAAACAAAAGTGTATCATGACCACAGTTATTATAGTTGATTTACTTTTCTTGTTTTACTTTTTAAATTTCTAGTAATATGAATATTAGAATTTAGAATTTTTTAAAATATAGGAAAGAATTCAGAACAAGAAGTTAATGGGGAACTACCATTGCAATAAAAAATAAAATAGGAGCTCTGACATCCAATTAATAGTGTCTAGTGAAAAGGAAAATATCACCTATGACATACTCAAATTTAGGGGTTCTTATAACAAAATATAGCAACAATAACACCTCATTATTTTTGATGGCATCTATAGTTTGGTAGCACTGAAAGCAAATCAATTGAAAAAGAATATATTAAACTCAATTTAAAGAAAAATATTCATCAAAAACCAAGCATTCAGTGTACGCTACTATATTTTGTCTGTCTTTCCTTTAAAATGTTTCAGAAAGTAGTAGCATTTACATAATTACCTTTGAGGACAATTTACAGTCCTATTCTAATTTTATATAGTGTTAAACTAGTATTTGGAATCTGAAATTTGAGTAATAAAGTACCTATCATGCATTCCAGCTAAACATATTTTACACAGGTTAGTGATTGAAGTATAAAAAGAGGAAAAGAAAAAGAAAGAAATAGCTGAAGGAAAAATTATATAATAAAATCCTTCCCCTAAACAATTGTCATCTAGTTAGACAAATTCACAACGTTGAGTTGGAGATAACTTGTCTCCAGTGCTTCCTGCTCTTCATTTACCCCTTCTGGCAAACATACCAATTATTATAATGACAGAGGACTTCTGGTACTCTAATCTTAGTTCCTGAAGCTTTCCTGACTTTGCCTATTGTTCTGTTTATAAATCTGCTTAAAGTCACTCATAACAACTTAGTCACTTACTAGCTATATGCCACTTAAAAGCTGCTTAACTTTGCTCTTTGTTGGTTTTCTCATTTGTAAAATAGGCATAATAATAGTGTCATCTTAGGGATATAGTGAGATCTAAATGAATTGCTATAGTGGCTGGACAGGTAAATGTGCAATTGATATCAGCTACTATTATTTTTATCTATAAGGATGATGGATAGAGTGTCATTCCTAGATAAATTTTGAAATAATCAAAACTTCTCTAAAACTTTTCAACTTTTCTATTTATTTCTTGTTTTCCAATTTCATGCCTTACCCTCCATGCTACATGCCCGACCAGAGTTGGCAATGGACTCTGTTCCACGAAACCAGAGACTCAGGTTGGGAAATGTGGGCAAGCAGATGTAATACTGGGTGAGCATCAATATGCTTGCCACAGTCTGCCTTCTGAGCTCCAAACAGTCCTTGCTCCCAACCTTCCACACATTCGTTCCATACAAGCCTTTCTCAAGGGAAAAAATCAAAAGCCCATCTGCTTGGCATCCTTATCAAAGCCTATTATCCATGAGGGATGCAGAGCTGTCTCTAAATCACTTGCAAACATGAATCCATCTGCCCTACACTCACTCAAGGCACAGTAATGGAACAGTCACTACAGTAAAAGTCCTACTGAAAATACGAGGGCTAGATATTTGTTCAGATGCACACTTTCCAGATATTTTCTCCCACTCTGTATTTGTAGGTTGCCTGTTTACTCCATTGATAGTATCTTTTGCTGCACAGAAGCTCTTTCATTTAATTAGATCCCATTTGTCAATTTTTGCTTTTCTTGCAATTTCTCTTGGGGTCTTTGTCATGAAATCTTTACCCATTTCTATGTCCAGAATGGTATAGCCTAGGTTGTCTTCAAGGGTTTTTTATAGTTTTGGGTTTAATTTTAAGTCCTTAATCCACCTTGAGTTGATTTTTATATATGGTATAAGGAAGATAAAGTTTCTATCTTCTGTATATGGCTAGCCAGTTATCCCAGAACCATATATTGAATAAAGAGTCTTTTCCCCATTGATTGGTTTTGGCAGCTTTATCAAAGATCAGATTATTTTAAGCGTGGGTCCTTATTTCTGGTCTCTTTGTTCTGTTTCATCGGTCTATGTGCCTGTTTTTGTACCAGTGTCATGCTGTTTTGGTTACTGTAGCCCTGTAGTATAGTTTGAAGTCAGGTAATGTGATGCCTTCAGCTGTGTTCTTTTTGCCTTGGCTATTCAGGCTCTTTTTTGGCCCTATATGAATTTTAAAATAGTTTTTTCTAGATCTGTGAAGAATGTTGTTGATAGTTTCACAGAAATAGCACTGAATCTGTAAATTTCTTTGAGCAGTATGGTCATTTTAATGATATTGATTTTTCCTATCCATGAGGATGAGATGTTTTTCCATTTGTTTTTGTCTTCTCTAACTTCTTTGAGCAGGGTTTTGTAACTTTCACTGTAGAAACGTTTCACTTCCCTGATTAGCTGTATTTCTATGTATTTTATTCTTTTTGTGGCAATTGTGAATTGGGATCATGTTGCTAATTTGGCTTTTGGCTTGGCTATGATTGGTGTATAGGAATGCTACTAATTTTTATATACTGATTTGGTATTCTGAGACTTTGTTGAAGTTGTTTATCAGCTGAAGGAGTTTTGGGCCGAGACCATGGGGTTTTCTAGATATAGAATCATGTCTTCTGTATACAGGGCTAGTTTGACTTCTTCTCTTTCTGTTTTGAAGCCCTTTATTTCTTTATCTTGCCGGATTGCTCTGGCTAGGACTTTTAATACTATGTTGAATAGGGGAGGGTATCCTTGTCTTGTGTCAGTTTTCAAGAGTAGCTAAATGATAAGAACCCATGAACACAAAGATGGGAACAACAGACAGGTCAACTTGAGGGTGGAGGGTGGAAGGAGAGAGAAGAGCAGAAAAAAATAACTGTTGGGTACTAGGTTTAGTACCCGAGTGATAAAATAATCTGTACAACAAACTCCAAATCCCTGTGACCTAAGTTTACCTATATAAAAAACCTGCTCATGCATCCCCAAACGTAAAACATTTAAAAAAGAAAAAGAAAATAGAATAGTTAGAATACACATAAAACCCACTGGCTTATAGTCATTCTGAAATCCCGCTGCGAAGACATTATGAGGTGTTCAAGTCATAGGTATGGGATATTTCCTGATTAGGCACTAATTCCACACTTAGGGGAGATCTTCCTAGCTCTATCCTCTAAGATATGTTTTTCATTCTTTGTATCCTGTATCCTCTTTTGCTGCAACTGAAGTGATCATTAGAAAAGCCCCACAGGAGTTGCACAGATTTCTCAATCACTGCCACATGAGAAGAATGGAGTCTCAAGATTTGTTTTAAATCTTGAACAATCACAGGCCTTCAGTACAGGCTCATGAATTTATTAAAAAAAAAAAAAAGACCGATAGGTTTCTTTGATGAAATGCCCACAGTTCATTTCAAGACACAGTCTCCAATTGCTTTTCTCCTTTTTTCTTCTCAACAAGACCATCCCTACAAGCCCCTGCCTGCACTCACCCTCCCCAGTCATGCCCCACCACACATGCCATATTTCTCTTCCAATTTAAGGAACACTCCTTGAGACTTCCAACCACATACCTGATCTGATATTCTCTAAGAGGCAGCTTAATCAGTTGAAAGATTTTATTGGGAATTTGTTCATTGTAAGCTGGATGGAGAGTATTCTCATATCCCATTGGATTATGGATCCAGAAGATAACAGATCCTTGAATCATCATATGGAAAAAAGCTGTCTGTGTATCAGAAAGACCTGCATCAAACTGTTCTATGAGTAAGAATTAATTCCTTTTATATTTAGCCATTGAAATTTAGGGGTTTATCTCTTACTGCAGTTAGCAATTCCTCAACTTATACAATAAATTATTCAGGAACAATCTAGAAATATTATTTTATTGATATAATAAGCAAAACTGTTTTCATGTATGTAAAGTACAATTGACAGCAACTGAGGTAGTATTTTTACAGACTATATATAAGGCATTCACTAATGAACTAAATGAAAAATAATTATATGTGGGCTTGCCAAGATATGAAACGTATTTGCTGTTCACTTAGTTTTCTGTTGATCAAATAAAAACTGGAATCATACACTTTGGGAGGCCGAGACAGGCGGATCACAAGGTCAAGAGATCGAGACCATGTTGAAACCCCGTCTCTACTAAAAAATACAAAAATTAGCTGGGCGTGGTGGCGCGTGCCTGTAGTCCCAGCTACTCGGGAGGCTGAGGCAGGAGAATCGCTTGAATCCAGGAGGAGGAGGTTGCAGCGAGCTGAAATCGCGCCACTGCAATCCAGCCTGGTGCCTAGCGACACGGCGAGACTCTGTCTCAAAAAATAAATAAATAAATGAATGGAATCATAATAGACATTCCCAAAATAAAGCAAATTTGATAGTATATAACATATAAAATTTAATTGCTAAAATTAGTTTAAACCATATACAAAACAAAAAAAAGTCACATAAAAGAAATATCAGTGTATGCTTTCCAAGTTTGACTGATCAGTATGTAAAGATTGAACATAATGATTTTTTAAAAAATAGTAACGATTTCCACTAGGCTCTGTTTGTAGCCTTTGAATTACTGACAACATAGGGGTCTGAATATACAGCATTTTTGTGTGTGTGTGTTACCAACTCATTGTGCATAGATGTAGCAATTTGTTGCTAGATGTGAACTTAAAAGGAAGAAATTCAAATTAGCTTTTAAATGTAGTATATAACAATCAATATTAATAGATTCTAGGTTTACCACTAGGAAAATGATAAAAAAAAATGTTGTTTTCCCTTTAACTATTCCCTATTTAACTCATTTTCAAATTGCTATACAAAATTTCCAATTTTGTTTTATTTAGTTATAAATAGTTTGTGCAAATGTTGCTATATGGATATTTGTATTCTTATACATGCATAGAAAGCTGTCTGGAAACATATCTTGAAATATTTTTAAAATGGTTAGCCCTGGGAAATTAGATACAAACAAATGATAAGATGAGGAGAAGTCTTTACTTTCTACTTCTTGTAATAGCACATTGTGCAATTTTTGGAACTGTGTGAATGATTCACTCTTGTAAATGTATTTAATAGAAAAAGTTGTGAGAACTGAATGATAGAATCTGGAATGGCTTCATTTGCATTAAGTGCCTAGAACAGTACCCTGCCTGAGGTAGGCTCTTAGTAAACAGTCATTATATGAAAAAAATCAAGCTATTACATTCAGAACATGTTAGCACATGGATGAGGGAGGAGTTACTAATGTTGGATTTCACCCACAAATAGTGACAGCTGACGGTTGCTTTCCAGGAACAAATTATAAGAAAGCTTTGTTCGTATTGTTCTTGAAAAGCTAATAATAAAATTAAATTAGCTATTACCAAAATAGGTTTAATTATATATTTAATCATTGGAGAGGGACTTTTTTTCATTCCTTGAAAAACATTAAAAATCTTAAGGTTTTAAAATGAAGAATGTGCAGCCCCATTCCATTTGACACATAAAAGGTTTGAATCTACCATCTTGTTCTTAATATCTTTGAAATAAATTGTCAAAGAAAAAGCAGTGTGCTGCTAAACGAAAAGGCCTTCTTGTGATTATTGTCACTGTGAAGAACAAGATCCTATGTTATGTTGGAAATGCATGTTGGTGGAGCTTATATACAGCACAAGGTAAGAGTCACATTCCAGACACCTTAGGTAGAATTTTAATAAAGATTTTAAAAAACCATATAAAACATCACCAATCACAAAATGAGCCCATGGAGTATTTAAATGAGCTCCAACTTCACGTTCTATCAATTTTTACTTTAACAAAGTATTTTCTAGAAACTATCAACACTTGGAAATATTAAGAATCAGAAAACAATATCCTAAAATGAAAGCCTCAAAAACAGCTCTCTGACCTTCTCCTGCCCTTCTGTCTCTGGCCCTGCATTCTTCCCTGAGGCTAAGCATAGAAACTAGAATCCCTCTTTCCCAAGGCAGTTCATAGAAACCAGAAACCATTTTTTCCAAAGCCAGCCATAAAACTTAAAAATAATACTCCAAAAATACTTTTCCCCACCTTTCTGTGTAAACTGGCCATAAAGAAGTTATTGGGCTAAACTTGTTTGATCATAGGTGATAAGACCCCCATTCCAGAGAGGGTCCTGTCCTACACCAGAATGTTGCACAGAGAGAACAAGAAAAATCAGAACAGACAAGGCTTGTTGGGTTTCCCCCACTCAGCCTCTTAGCATTACATCATATCCTTTTTGTCCAGTCAAATTTCTACATAGCTGCCCATACTTTGTTGAATCTAACCATAAAAATGGACAGTTTCCTTTGTATCTTTTGGTCTTCATTCTAAAGGTTCCCATATCACATAAAATTGTGAATAAATTAATTTTTATGTCTTTTATCCTATTAATTTGCCTTTGTCAGTTGATTTGCAGCAATCTTTTGTAGGTGGAAGAAGTTTTCTTCTTCTGCCCCCTACAGAAACAAATTATTTGAAAAGTAAATACCCATTTTAGGCCTACTAATGATATATCCACTCAGGAAACATACATTTTGGAGAACAAGCAATATCAAGTAAGAAAATTAATGTTCAATTCATGTCAATAAATACTAACACTACTCACAGTCCCTTCTTGTGAACCTAGTTATCATCTTCCATATCCATTAGTTACATATACAGGCATATACATCCTCATATGCCCCTTGTTCCTAATGGAGAATCTTAGAAGTAGTAATCTCTCAAAGCTTTCCTGCTGTTTAATTTGATTATGTGCATCTTAATTGGTAAGATATTGAATTTCATATTGTTTTTAGCAAATCTTTGGGTCTTAGTTTTACTTGTTTCTAAGCTCTAGCCCTTAATTTATCAGCGTGAAACTATCCCTATGCCAGTGTCTCTCAAAGTGCATTTTACCAACCATCTGCAGTCAGAAGCTTGTTCAAAATGCAAATTCCTGCAACCCAGTTAGACCTGCAGAATCATTTCTTCTGGAAGGTGAATCCTAGCAATCTGTATTTTGAAAAAGATGTTTCATGTACACTTAAGCCTAAGAAGCACTGCATTTGTAGTGGTGCATATGCAAAGGAATCTTAGCTAAGGGGATGAGGGAGAACTAGGAGAGAGGGAAAAGCAGTGGAAAAGAAGGAAATTGGAGCACTTGTTCTGCCCTCAGGCAAACCTTGGGAGCATAGAAATTTTTTCCACCACACCATCTTTGTAGCAGGATTCGTTCTTTCACATTTGAAGTCACTATGGAAGCACAAGCTGCTAGGTGCAGTCTCTTCTGCCCCAGCCTGGAGTGGGTGCAGTGTGAGAAAGTTAAGCAGGCCAGATCAGAAGCTAGGTGTCAGCAGTGGAAAGAAAAGACCAGAAATCAGCTTTATAATGCCAAAATTTTAGGCCTTTCCTCTGGAAATTTAAGTACCCTATTTTACAACCCACCGGCAAGTGAATTAAGTTTAGTTTTGCCCCCAGTGTCTCACAGACTTGAAAACAATAATCAGTAGGATTCTGAAATATTTAGGCCTCTTTGAAAAATGTATAAGAGTTTTCTCTTTTATTTTCATAAACCTAGAATAACTCATTATAAATTGTAAACCGTTAAAAAATTACCCTATGTTGGTGAAAGAATAGACAAATAAATCAATGCACCAGACTAGAGAGCCCAGAAACAAACCCATATAAATATAATCAACTGATTCTTTAAAAAGGAGCAAAGGCAATACAATGAAGAAAGACAGTCTTTTCAATAAATGGTGTTAGAGCAACTGAACATCCACATGCAAAAAAATGAATCTAGACACAGACTTTATGCCCTTCACAAAAATTCACTCAAAATGGATCATAGACCTAACTGTGTAACCCAAAATCATAAAACTCCTAGAAGATAATATAGGAGTAAAATCCACATGACCTTGGGTATGGCAAAAATAACTGATAAGCTAGACTTCATTAAAATTTAAAATTTCTGCTCTGTGAAAAACTATGTGAAGAGAATGAGAAAACAAGCCAAGCCACGGAATGGAAGAAAATATTTATAAAAGGACATATCTGATAAAGGACTGTTATGCAAAATATGCAAAAACTCTTAAAACTTGACAATAAGAAAGCAAAAAATGCCAATTAAAAACTGGGCAAAAGACCTGAACAAGCACCTTATCAAAAAAGATATACAGATGGCAAATAAGCATTTGAAAAGATGTTCAATATATGTCATCAGGGAATTGCAAATTAAAACAATGAGTTACACTACACACCTATTAAAATGGCCAAAATCCAAAGCACTAACATCAAATGCCTGGAAGGATGTGGAGCAAGAACGCTCATACATTGTTAGTGGCAATGCAAAATGCTACAGCCACTTTGAGGAACAGTTTGGTGGTTTTTCAGAAAGTTAAACATACTCTTACCATACAATCCAGCAACCATTCTCCTTGTTATTTACCAAGTAACTGAAAATGTATGTCCACACCAAAACCAGCACACGGATGTTTATACCAGGTTTATGTATAATTTCTAAAACCTGGAAGCAACCAAAATATCCTTCAGTAGGCACTTGGCTAAATAAACTGAGGTACACCCAGACAATGGAATGTTATTCAGCACTAACAAGAAATGAGCTATCAAATCATGAAAAGACTTGGAGGAAACTTAAATACATACTGTTAAGTGAAAGATGTCAATCTGAAAATGCTGCATACTGTGATTCTAAGTAAATGACATTCTAGAAAAGATAAAACTACGGAAACAGTAAAAAGGTTAGTGGTTGTCAGGGCAGAGATGAATTCTCAGAGCACATTAGATTTTTGGGGGCAGTGAAACTATTCTGTATGATACTACAGTGGTAGATAGATATCATTATACACTTGTTCAAACCCACAGAATGTGCCACACCAAGAGTGAACCCTAATACAAACTATTGGATTTGGGTGATAATGCTGTGTCAATGGAGGTTCAGCAATCGTAACAAATGCAATTCTAGTGGGAGATATGAATAGTAGGGGAGGTTGTGTGTGTTGGGGGGACCAGGAGTATATGGGAAATCTCTATACTCTCAGCTCAACTTTGCTGTGAGCCTAAAACGTCTCTAAAACTAAAGTCTATTTAAAAAAATGGATGGAGCTTTAAACTAGGGTCTGATTATGGGAAGAAAAAAACAGAATCCTCTTTAAATATTTTCTGAAACCCTTAAAATAAGGCACTTGAGTCATTCAAACACAGGACTTTCTAAGTATTTAGCTTAACATGGATTAATCAGTTAGCTCTTTCTCAGCTTAGACTAAATTCCTGTTATCAAATTGACAGAAACCAGATTAAAAGGGACCTAAATCAAGTGATTAAAACATCATTTTTACTCAAAAGAAAATTCCATTCTTCCGTCTCAGGAGTTAAAGTTTGGCTCCATTAAAACATTTTCAAGCTTCACCTAAATCAGCCTGACAGGATTGAATAAAAACTATTCGGCCATTCTTAAATTCAAATTTCCTCACAGGGGATCACGCCCCCCAACAATTTCTCTTCATCTAAACTCTGATGGTGCTTATGTTAGCTAAAACATAATTAAATGCTAACAAGTACAACACTTTGGGGTAAGAATTCCTGGGAACTCATGCTTTCCATTCTGAGACAAAGAAGGGTCTCCGTTAGCTCAGGACTGAGTTCACTGTCTGTTACTACGGAAATCCAATAGGCCCTCAGGGAGTTGCCACACATGTTTGTTATACAGGCTGAGTTCAGCACAGCAACCGCCTGATATTTCATTCATTTGCTAAGTAGAATGTACTTGGTATGTTCTAATGGGTCTCAGACATTCTAGCGTGATGAGCTGAGATATTTTTATCAAGTTTAAAACAGCTTTTGGAGGTTTGTGAAAAGCAGAGGACCTTTGTAAACTTAATCATATTTAAGAATAAATTGTCATAAAAAGTGGTAGATTGTAACTGTATTTTAAAGCATTTTTCTACTCACTTCATTAATATCCATCCATTTTTCAATTCCAGAATTAAGCTTTTATAATATGTGTAATTTTGTACTAAGAAGTGGAGAAGTGAAAGAAACTCCAAAGATGGTACTAACTCTATTTTTAACTTGCCAGTGACTTTTTCTTGAAAAGCCAATTACTTACACACTCATTTTTTTTTTCTTTTTAGTTCCCACTTACTGCAAAGGACATTATAATCATTCAGATTATCCTGATCACACAGTACTTAAACTTCCTTGGAAGAAAATCCCTACCAATATAAAGTTTTAGGTTTAATTACAATATAGTTCATGTTTTTCATCTTTGTAGCGAATCATTAAAAATAGTTGTCATTTTAAGAAATTAGAATAAAATATGAAATTTCTCCCATTTGCTTTCTCAATTTGAGGAATGAAAGCCACTCTGTTAAAATTCCCCCACTACCTTCACCCCACAAACATCTCTTCCCTATTGAAACACTAACCATCCTGCCGCAAAACAGTTTCCTACAAAACTTTCTGGATAGTCCCCAACCAGATGTGCTCTCACCCTTCCTTGAACCCCATGGTACTTTTTACTTTTCCTATGGCACTTCTCTTGTTCTGTCTCATATTAACACTGTTGCCACATTGCCTATTCCTTGTAATAAGACCTTCCTTGAAAGCTAGGGCACACTTACAGCCATCTTTTGCTTCATTTGCCTAGAGCTTTGTAAATATTAAGTATATATCAAGTATGTATTCAGCCAACTTGATCTTTTAGGTTTTGTGGGGAGGAGCCATAGGAGCCATTTAAAATATGATAATAGTCATGAAATACTTCAAACTCTTAATGATATGCATCAAAATTTTTATTTGTTTCATTATCTTGTCAACCATGGCATGATATATGATACTTCTCCCTGGAAGAGCCATTCATTTCTGATGACCCCAGCTACTGCATATAAACTGGTTACTTCCAAATCTTTAATTTTGACCTCTAATGGCTGCCTTGTAACTACCTATTGAATAAATGTATCAGACAAAAGTTAATTTGCATTCATATTCATTTTTAAGATAAATATTAATGAAATGTAGATACACACACACAAACAACATTAAAACATTTCATTGTTTTTCCTAGAAAAAATTCTAGACTTTGTAAAAGAAATGAGTGGATTAACAGATAATAAGCCTAAAATAGAATTGAGAAAACTAGAATTTAGCTCTGTCATAGCTCTTTTTATGAGACCCTGTATGAGCTATTTAATTGTCTACAAACCTCCTCACCAAATAGGAATTGTTGTCCTCCCTTCCGCTTTACAGCACTGAGAGGTTGAAATGAGATCAAGTGTGCAGCAGTGTGGCAGAGACTGTACAGTACTGGGCAAAACAAAAGGTGAGTGGTCAAGGGCACAGGCCCTGGGATCAGACTTCCTGGGTTTGAATCATGAGACTGCTCCTTGCTGCCTGTGAGTGCCTGCCCCTGAGATCTCATCTGTAAAACGGGAAGTTAATAGAACATATCTCGAGCTCTTTGGAGGAGCAAATAAGAAAACCATTGAAAGGCAGTATGTCTATTATTACTCTAACACTGTGGTTTCAATAATGAACTTGTTAAGATCTTTTACTTTCTCAAAGAACTTTAAGCAATATCACATGGTGCAGGCAAGCAATCAATATATGCATTTTCTGGAAGGACATAAATGCTTAAACACTTATAGAAAAGGCTTTTTCTGTGTATATTTAACTATAGAAAAGGCTTTTTCTGTGTATATTTAACTGTTACCTCATATGCCCACAATCTCTTCAAATAATGTTAAATGTGAAAAATGTATAACTATCCTCAATACTAAAACGTAATACATGGCATTCAAAAACAAATATGATTTCCAGCCCCATGAGTGGAACTTGACTTTCAACCTGTTTCTGTGTTCCAATTTACAAAACAACTACCCTCTATATCCCCAATCCATTGATTTCAAAGAGGGTTTAACTTTCTTATCGCATGCTAATTGCTCCACCCCTGTGTACATCTACCGAGAGAGAGCAGCCTGGATGTATAATGCAAAGCACTGTACATCTTTGGTTAGCAAACTCCAGAGGAAAAAAAAAACCTTCTGGTAGCCTATTTTGACAATTCTTATAATTTGCGGTGATGTTTTCATTACAGTGTGTCACACAGGAAGCCACAAAAGGATTAGATATAGACCAACTCATCCACATTTCTTCCAGCCAGTAATCACATTGCTGCCCGCCAACGTTCTTAACTTCCTTAGTGCCAACTCTTCCATTTACCATATAGAATGGCCCCTAAATTCATTAAGAAATGGATGCACCACATAGGCAAAAATGCCATTATCTGCATTTTATTAGGCTCTGTGATTTGATCTTTCAGAAGTATCTGAGCCCACAACAAGATGAATGTCAGGTATGACAAAAATATGCCAGTGGGATTTTAAAAACCACAGATATTCTATAGGAAATATTATTAAAGAAGAGGGCAAGAAAAAAGTGACCTGGGAAAAAAAGATAGATTCTATAAAATTGGATCCATGCTACACCTTCCTTATGGTCTTATAGGGTAATTTTGAAAATACAGAAATTATGTGCACTTTATGCAACCCTGAATTTAAAAAAAAAAAAAAAACTAGCTTTATTGGACTAATAAAAACCAGGTTATATGCTTGCCAACACAATGGAAAGGCCACATTGGAAGCTTTATATTTGACTTTTTTTTCCCCTTTAGTTCCTGAACTACTTTTTTATAGGTATAGAGGTACCAAACACTCTTTAGGGTAACAAACCCATTTTAAAACTTTGAGTCCTCTCACTAATTAAAGAAGCTATTTGCAACACTTCCTTTTATTAACAATCTGATTTCAGTCATTTTATGTAATGTTATGAAGCATTTGACAAAGCTGAAAATTTTTTCTTAAAATTTTCCTTTCTTGACATTCAAAATGGGTCTCCTGGTTCAAGTCCAGACTCCCTAGATATTTTTCCACCATTTCCCTGTCCCAGGCTTCTCTTCTTCCACATACCCTTTAATGGAAAATTTCATTTTACCCTCTTCTTGCTGTATACTCTGAGCAATCTCATTCATTTCCATGGCTTTAACTATCACCTCTAAAATGCTGCTTTTTAGTCCTAACCTCTATTCTGAATCACAAATTCAAATTTTTAACTGCTGAACATATAAAAATCTACAAAGATGCCACATCATTCATTAATTCAGTTGTCAATTAACATACATGTTAATTCAGCTGTCAATTTTGTAAACAAAAACATATGCATATAACATATTATCTTTACTATTATCTTTAATTCATATTGTCTTTCATTAATCAAATTTTATATGCATAACATAAATGCATGTAATAACAAAATATAACAATACATATATAGAAATGCATAATAACATGAATATTGCTTTTTCCCCTCACATGTTGGTTTTTCAAAGCAATATCCTATATCTTGCAAACAATAGGCTTCTATAATTGGATATTTTCTGCTCTTTGCTTTCCACAGCACTTTTTGTATAACTTTACCATATTTTTATACAGTAAAGCAATTATTCATCTACCTGTCTGTGTCCCCATTACAAAGATCATTCTAAGTGCAATGAACATTTTTTAAAATTAATCTTGCATCACTACATCCAGAGGAATGCCTAATACAAAGGAAGAATTCAATGAATGTTGACAAATGGATGACTCAATTAGGCAATTCATAAGACTGACTTCATTATCCTTACCATTTTCACTGTTACAATTCTTTAGTTCAAAAGGTACACAATTATAGGCTGGGTATGGTGGCTCACACCTGTAATCCTAGCACTTTGGGAGGCTGAGGCAAGCAGATCAACTGAGGTCAGGGTTTCAAGACCAGTCTGGCAAACATGGTGAAACCCCATCTCTACTAAAAATACAAAAATTAGCTGGGTATGGTGGTACATCCCTGTAATCCAAGCTACTTGGGAGACTGAAGCGGAAGAATCACTTGAACCTGGTAGTGGAGGTTGCAGTGAGCCAAGATCGTGACACTGCACTCCAGCCTGGGTGACAGTGAGACTCCATCTCAAGATAAAAAATAAAAATCAAAAAAAAAGAAGGTACATAATTATAATCTTTCCAACTTGAATTTCATTCACTGTATAATGCACATTTTCCTAAAGCTTACAGTTCAAGTTTTATCCTTGGTAAATTGCTCAATGACTTTGGAAGAATGATGACATTTGTTGTCATATAATTATCAATGTAATAGTAGAGTAGAGAATGGCCGATTAATTCTGTATTTCTGTATTAAAGCAGCATAAATATAAAGAGATCTGAGTCCTTCAACAAGCTGCAACCTCCCACTAACTCTTTGCATCCAGCCTCCCAATGTAGATGTGAAATTCACATATCCTTCTGATTCTTTTCCTCACTCCAAGAGATAGGTTTCTAGGCCACTGCTTTTGATACTACATGTCCTCAAAATTCCTCCTGTAATGTCAGTTTCAACACTTAGGATTCAACAATAATCAAATGATGTCTTTTTCATTACTGTATTATCTAGGTAATGTAGTTTAAACATTTTTTTAGAGCACCTTGAGGAAATGTTAATGAATAAAATTATCGGCTGAAGGAGAACCAAAACTATCTCTCAATGATTTACATCCTTATGAAAATAATTCTCCCATTTTTAGATTTTTCCTTATAGGTTGTATAGAACTTTCATTAACTCAACAAAAATTGAGCAATGGGCATGTGCTCAATTGCTCAATCTTTGTTAATAAAAGTTCTATATAACCTATAAGGAAAAAGCTAAAAATTTCCCTAGAACTTTTATTAACTCAACAAAAATTGAGCAATGGGCATGTGCTAAACATTCTGATGAAGGAGAAAAGGATATTTTTAAAACCCACCCTCATGAAACTTGTGTTCTAGTAAGAAGACAAACAATAAACAAAGTGATTAAGTAAAAAGCAAGTAGTTTAAACAATGAAAAGCACTGGGCATCAAAATTAAGCAAAAGTGGCGGGGGCGGGGGGGAAGATGAAGGGGCATGTTTACATGTTGGAGAGGGTATCCAGGAAGTCCTGTCTGGAAATGTGACATTTAGGTGAAAGTCTGAACAATGTAAGGGAGTAAACCATGCAGATATCTAAAAGAGTATTCTCAACCAAGAGAAAAGCAAGTACAAAGGGCCAGAGATGTATGCCTGGTGCATTCTAGGAAATGCATGGAAGCCAATGAAGCTAGAGCTAAAAGAGACAGGTGGCAGATGATGGGGTTGGAGTCAGGTAGATGGGTGAGGAAAACAGGGGGCATGACAGATTAAGTAGTCTCTTGTTGGTTGCGTGAGAGTTTTGGCTTTACTCTGAGAAAGTTGGAAAGCTATCAAAAGATACTGAGAAAAGGAGAGGCTTTTCCTTACGTTTTAGCAGAAAAATGTTGTCTGCTGCATTGCAAATTGACTACAGAAAGGTAATGTGGAAGCAGGAAAGCTACAGGGCCTTGAAATAATCCAGGCAAGAGAGGCCAGTGGCTTGGTCTAGAATCATAGAGAGGAAGGGACAAGAAGCAGTTGGGTTTGGGGTATTCCTTAAGGGTAAATGCAATTTTTACCCCCAGATTAGATGCCATGTATAATAGTCTAGATACATAAAACCAAATCTCACACCAAACATCTACAATGATATAATCAATTTCAAGCAGCATTTTTGAAGCTTTCTTAAAGCTCCCACTCATTTCCACAACATTCAACATTTTCCAATTCCAAAACATTTCCAGATCTGCTCCTTCCTCCCATGCCAATCACTCTTCTTAATGACCCTCATTATTTCTTCCCTGACAATAGTTATAGTTTTTTAATGGGCTTTCTGATTTCCAGTTTCTCCCATCTCTGTTTCATCTTCCTCTAGTCTATCAGACTGCATTGCCAAAACACAGACCTACCTGTGTCCCTCCTTTGTTTATATCTTCATTGAAGCTGCATGGCTACCGAACAAGTTCCATAGCTCTACCTCGTCAGCCTCAGCACCCAGAAACCCAAGCACATCTATTACACAAGTCTTCCACATCCAAGTATGTGTTTGCCTTTGCTCATTCTGTACCCTCATTTGAATTCATTTTGCTTTAATATCTCTGTCTCCCTAACCCATCCATTCAGGCCTGAAAAAAAAAAAAACTGTTAAATCTAGCCTGATAGCTTCATGACACCATTTATAAGCACATTGGGCAGCTATGACTCCATATTATAGCTAGAGGTCTGATATGGCTTGGCTGTGATCCCACCCAAGTCACATAAGTTCCCATCACCCTTATGTGTTGTGGGAGGGGCCCAGTGGGAGATAATTGAATCATGGGTACAGTTCCCACATGCTGTTCTCGTGATAGTGAGGGAGTTCTCATGAGATCTGATAGTTTTATGAGAGGCTTTTCCCTTTTTTCAGCACTTCTTGCTGCTGCCATGTGAAGAAGGGCATGTTTTCTTCTCCTTCTGCCATGATTGATAGTTTCCTGAGGCCTCCCAAGCCATGCTGAACTGTGAGTCAATTAAAACTCTTTCCTTTATAAATTATGTAGTCTTGGGTATATCTTTATTAGCAGTGTGAGAATGGACTAATACAGTAAATTGGCACTGGTAAAGTGGGCTGCTGCTATAAAGATACCCAAAATGTAAAAGTGACTTTCAAACTGGGTAATAGGCAGAAGTTGGAACAGTTTGGAGAGCTCAGAAGAAGACAGGGAAATGTGGGAAAGTTTGGAACTTTCTAGAGACTTAAAGAGTTCAGAGGACTTGTTGAATGGCTTTGACTAAAATGCTGACATGGACAATGAAGTCCAGGATAAGGTGGTCTCCGATGGAGATGAAGAATTTGTTGGAAACTAGAGCAAAGGTGACTCTTGCTATGCAAAGAAACTGTTGGCATTTTGCCCTGCCCTACAGATCTATGGAACTTTAAACTTGAGAGAGATGATTTAGGTTATCTGGTGGAAGAAATTTCTAGGTGGCAAATCATCCAAGAGGAAACAGAGCATAAAAATTTGGAAAATTTGCAGCGTGATGATGTGATAGAAAAGAAAATCCCATTTTCTGGGGAGAAATTCAAGCTGGCTATAAAAATTTGCATAAGCAATGGGAAGCTGAATGTTAATCATCTAGACATTGGGGAAAATGTCTCCAGGGCATGTCAGAGACCTTCATGGCAGCCCCTCCCATCATAGGCCCAGAGGCTTAGGAGGAAAAAATTGTTTCCTAGGCTGGACCCAGGGCCCTCCTGCTGTATACAGCCTAGGGACTTGGTGCCCTGAGTCCCAGCTGCTCCAGCCATGGTTAAAAAGGGCCAAGTTACAGCTCAGTCCATTGCTTCAAAGGGTGCAAGCCCCAAGCCTTGGCAGCTTCTCCATGGTATTGAGCTTACGGGTCCACAGAAGTCAAGAATTGAGATTTGGGAACCTCTGCCTAGATTTCAGAGGACATATGAAAATGACTGCATGTCCAGACAGAAGTCTGCTGCAGGGGCAGAGCCCTCATGGAGAACCTCTTCTAGGGCAGAGCAGGAGAGAAATATGGGCTCAGGGTCTCCATGCAGAGTCCCAACTGGGGTACTGCCTAGAGGAACTATGAGAGGATGGCCACTGTCTTTTAGACTCCAGAATGGAAGATCCACCAATGGGTTGCACTGTGTGCCTGGAAAAGCAGCAGACATTCAATGCTAACCCAGAAGCAGTTGGGAGTGGGGCTGTAACCTGCAAAGCCATAAAAGTGGAGCTGCCCAAGGCTGTGGGAGTCCACCTTTTGCATCAGTGTGCCCTGGATGTAAGACATAGAGTCAAAGGAGATTCATTTTAAAACTTTAAGGTTTAATGACTACCTTATTGGATTTCAGACTTTCATGGGGCCTGTGGCCCCTTTGTTTTGGCCAATTTCTCTCATTTGAAGCAGGTGTATTTGCCCAATGCCTGTACCCCCATTTTATCTAGGAAGTAACGAACTTGCTTTTGCTTTTGCAGGCTCATTGGCAGAAGGGACTTACCTTATCTCAGATGAGACCTTGGACTTGGACTTTTGGGTTAATGCTGGAATGAGTTGAGACTTTGGGGACTGTTGGAAAGGCATTATTGTGTTTTGAAATGTAAGGACATGAAATTTGGAAGTGGCAGGGGTGGAATAATATGGTTTGGCTGTGTGTCCCTACTCAAATCTCATCTTGAATTGTTCATATAATCCCTGGGAGGACCTGCTGGGAGGTAATTAAATCATGGGGGCAGTTTCCCCGATGCTATTCTCATGATAATGAGTGAGTACTCATGAGATCTGTTGGTTTTATAAGGGGCTTTTTTCCCTTTTGCTCAGCACTTCTTGCTGCTGTCATGTGAAGAAGGTTGTGTTTGTTTCCCCTTCTGCCATGATTGTAAGTTTCCTGAGGTCTCCCCAGCCATGCTGAACTGTGAGTCAATTGAACCTCTTTCCTTTATAAATTACCTAGTCTCAGGTATGTCTTTCTGAGCCGTGTGAGGACAGACTAATACATGGACTGATCATCTCACATTCTATTCACTGTAGATAATGCCTGGAACATAAAAGGTGCTTCAACAAATATGACAGAGTTGAAACCTATGGTAAATACAAAATGTGTCTTATACTTTTCCAAGCTTCCTTTGTCCTGGGCTTACACTATAGCAGCCCAATGACAACCCCTTTCAAATTATATTATAGCAATATCTACCTATAAAAATCTGCTACAGAGAGATGCCCCCAGGAAGGAGCCTAAAATTGTCTAAGCAAATAGCTTTTTCCCATTCCTTACCATTTGGGATAATCTGAATTATTTGTCAGTGTTAAAAAAATTACTTAATGAACCATCTTCTCTAGACTGCCTCCGTATTCTTATTTCTTTTTGTCTAGTGGTTATTTTTCTGCCTTCTTTACTAATTCCTATTTTTCTCTTAACATTAGAATCCTCATACGCTGTTTCATCATACTTTTCATGTGTCACTATTATTGGTTTCTTTGCAGATGTTAGATCACTCATAAACCTGAAGCTATACCCTGGCCTTTCACCTAATCTCCCACCTTGCATTTCCAGATTCCTATATTTCTCAGATGCCAAACAACATTCCCTGCATCTTCATCACCCACTTCAAGTCTTCTCTTCAGTTATCGCTTTTTGTCTCAGGTAACTACTATCCCAATTTCTCAGCTTAAAATATTGAGATTATTTTTGTATCTTTCTTTTAATTCATGCTGTACATGTTAATTTACATGTAGTCTAAATTAATAAGTATTTTTTCAAAAATTTTTATGTTCTTTACTGTGTCAATTCTGGACTCAGCTGTCATTAGTTTATCTGGGCAAGAGCAGCTCAACTGGCCCTATCCACTCTAGAATTTTCCTTTTCCTCTTCCTCTTGCCTATGCCTGAAAGACTAATTAGGGATATAATACAAGTTGTTGTCTGCAGGTTGATCCTAAAATCACAATGGCTTAGCATAGCCACACACACTCATGTTACACTTTAATGCAGGTGTTTCTAGTCATGCAGTCTCCATTCAGTAATTCAAGATCTTTCTACCTTGAGGATCCTCCTACCTCTAGGTCCTCCAAATGCCTCCATTCAGCCATCAGGTAGGGAGGACATGCCCTCTTCTTAACCCGCTTGGCAGTGAGGTGACACATGTACATCACTTCCACCCACTTTCACTGTCCAAAACCCAATCACATAGCCTCACATAACCAAAAGAAAGACTGGAACATTAGTCATGTTCTCAGGAAGAGCAGAAAATGAACATTAGTAAATGCAAAGCAGTCTTTCTCTGCCACATCCATCTTTCTAAATCAGAACTCAGGCCCTTTCCCAATGACAAAGTTTTAAAAGAATTAAGTCCAAGGCCCAGCCTCAATGTCAAGACCTTCATAATACGATGCTACTGGTGTTTGGGAGGAGGATAAATTGCCTGTAGTCTTACACAGTTATGCAGTGAAGAGAGATGACTTTTCTAACCATTTTTAAATTGGACCCTGAAGAATGACGTGTTAGTCCATTTGTATTGCTATAAAGGAATACCCGAGGCTAGGTAATTTATAAAGAAAAGAGATTTATTTGACTTATGGTTCTGCAGGCTATACACAAAGCATGGCACTGACATCTGCTTCTAGTGAGAACCTCAGGAGGCTTACAATCATGGTGGATGGTGAAGGGGAACCAGTATGTGTCACATGGCAAGAGAGGGAATAAGAGAGAGAGAGAGAGAGGTGCTCTTTTAAGCAACCAGATCTCATGTGATCTCAGAGTAAGAACTCACTCATTACTACAAGGACAGCACCCAGCCATTCATGAGGGATCTGTTACCATAATCCAAACACCTGCCACCAGGCCCCACCTTCAACATTGGGGATCACACTGAACATGAGGGAATGATGTGAGCAAACATTTGAAGGCAATGAAATATCCAAACCATATCAAATAAGCCTTTCTAATTTTAAGAGATTGTTAAACTAACAAAAGCAGCTATACTACTATCTGGGTCAGTGGCAGTGTAGATATTTTCACTTAACATCACAGGAAACTTGAGAAAAAAACAGCCATGCAAAATACCGCTAAGGAAAAGAGCAGTTCATTGGCTATTACCTGTGGTCAATTAACCAGACTACCTCATTTCCAAGCTCATCATTGTGGCAGTCTTGACGCCCAGTAACATTAAATGAGACCAACTGCTGCCACATCAGCCACGCATCCACGTTATCCATTCAACTAGTTAATATAAGGAATATTATTAAAGAATTTTAAGACTAGATGAATCCTGCTCAGACAGACTTCATGAGACTACTTTTCCTTTTATAGAAGAACAAAAGCACAAATTCCAACTACCTGTCAATTATTTATAAAAAAGAAAAGAAAGAGGAATTATATCACTATTAGCCAAAGATACACACAGTGCAGCAGGAGATGTGCCCCAGCTTGCAGATGCTTCAACCGTCAGTGCGCTCTACCTCACCCTACCCCCTCTTGGCAGCATCAACTTTAGAATGCAGCCAAAACAACAGAAGTTGAGAGAAAAAGTATCCTGAAGGTTGAATGACATACGGCCACACAATCACTCAATTGAATAAACAATGTTACAGTTTTTGCAAACTGGAAGGCTGTCACTCAGAGTGACACCTGGCCTTTTGCTCATTGGACAGTCCATGCATGTAATATAATAGCTCCTCTACTTGTTAGCAAGAAAAGAGAAGGTGGTGACGGCTGCTACTGCCTGAATTCCAACTAGCAGAAATATTTCAGTGCTGAGTTCTGTGGTCTGCAATGCTAGGGGTGTCACAAGTGAAAAGGAAAAGAAAATAATTACAATTACCAAAGAGAAGAAAAACAAATGCATTTCTACTTCTTACCTTGCTGAGGCATTCGCCATTATTTTTTGGTTGAAGGTGGGGGAATAAGAACCAAGTTTATTTCCCTAACTACACATCCCAGAAGGAAATGTTACCCTGAACATTTAGGATGGCAGAGGCCAAGATCCATGTAGGTAATGTATACACTTATACATTCTAAATATTTGAAAGTAGCCTGGTAAATGCACTGACATTCATTCACAGCTTTCAGTCATGCCTATTAACTAAAGCTCGCCAAGGTTGCAGTAAATGATACAGGAAAGTATCAAAAACACTAAGTCTAACTCATAAATAATAAATCATTCATTTATTCAACAAGTGCTTACTGTATGTCCATCACATCAGTCAGGGGCAGTTTTTACCATTTACCAAACCAGGTACTATTCTAGCACAAGAAAGATAGCAGTGGCCATAACAGCAAAACTGCTGTCCTAATGGAGCTTAAATACTCAAGTTGTGGAAGCAGACAATAGACAGAATAAATTAAATATAGCATGTATTAATAAATGATAATTACTCTGCAGAAACATAATTCCTTCAAATTAGTCCAGCTCAACTCAATGTAGGAAGAGAGTGTAAAGGTTTACAATTATAAAAAGGATGCCCAAATACTTTAAAGTGAAATGGTGAATGTTATGAATATTTAAAAGCAAAGTCATCAAGAGAGAAAAGCCAGTGCAAATGTCCTGTGAAAGGAGTGTGCCTGATATACTCAAGGAAAAGCCAAGAAAGCAGTGAAATGGAGAGAGTGAACAATGAGAGAAATCAAAAAAGTATGGGGCCAGACATGGTGGATCATGCCTGTAATCCTAGCACTTTGGGAAGCTGAGGCTGGTGGATCACCTGAAGTCAGGAGTTTGAGACCAGCCTGGCCAACATGGCAAAACCCTGTCTCTGCTAAAAATACAAAAATTATCCAGGTGTGGTGGCATGTGCTTGTAATCACAGTTACGTGGGAGACTGAGGCAGGAGAATTGCTTGAATCCAGGAGACAGAGGTTGCAGCTAGCTGAGATCGCACCACTGCATTCCAGCCTCAGCAACAAAGCAAGACTACATCTCAAAAAAAAAAAGGTATGGGGGAAAGTGGTCAAGATTGTGCAGAGTTTTGTAGGCAATTTTTTTTTAATTAGCTTTGGTTCCAGTGAGATGGGGGCCACTGGATGTGAACAGAGGTGTGACAGGATCTAAGTTATGTTTTAAGTGGATCAGTCTGAGTGCTGTGTTGAGAATAGACTGAAGGGGGCAAAAGTGGGGGTAGTAACACCAGTTAGGAAGCAGTTGCAAGAATAAAGATGAGAGATGATGGTAGGTTGGACCGGGATGGTATCAGAGGAAGCAGGTAGAAGTGATAAGATTCTGGGAATACACTGAAGATGAAACGAACAGGATTTTCCAGTGTGAAGGATATGGCAAACAAGGAAAAAGGAGAACCAAGAATGATTTCAGGTTTTCTAGCAGTTTTTTTGTTACTTGTTTTGGTTTTTCTTTTTGCTTTTTGGGTAATTGAAGATAGGGAAGGCTGAGGGTAGAGAAAGTTTTAGAAGAAAAAAATAACTGTTCAGTTTTTGGCATGATTTGTTTCATATGTCTTTTAGGCATCTAAGTGGAAGTGTTAATAGGCAATTGAATATATGAATCTACAATTGAGTTCTGGTTTGGAGATACATATTTGGGAGTGGTCAATGTAAATGTCCACTACTATTGGTGGACATTTAATATTGGATATTGATATCCCAAGAGAGTGAGTACAGACAAAGAAGATGAGAGTTCCAAGAACTATGCCTTGGGATGCTTCAGTAGTAAGAGAATGAAAAGATGAATAGACACTAGAAATAAAGACAAACAGAAGTGGCCAGTATTGTAGGAGGAAAATTGGAATCCAGGAGAAATTTATTTCAAAAAAGGAGAGTTATCTATAAGTCCAATACAGTTAATAGCTATTAATAATATGCTACTATGGTCAAATTACTTGGTATCCAGTCTAATTTGATGTATTCTGGATTCAGAATAAATCTGATATTAGCAACCAGAAAATAGTGGTGCTAATAATAATAACAATAACAATATGTCACATTATATTCTTATTATGTGCCAGGTATTTTGTCAAGCATTTTAAACTCATCTCATTTATGACTCTCAAACACCCTAGTAAATAAAGATTTTCCCTTTTTTATAGAAGATATTCTGAGGCTCAGGATTCTTATGAATTCCCTGAGTCAGCACAACTCTCAAGAGGAGGAACTCACCAAAACAGCTTAACACCACAGCCTGTGCTTTAACCATGACACCATAGTCAAAACATCTCACTGTACTGCAGTCTTCATAATTCTGAATTTCCAACATTTAAAGAGTGTTAGCAACTTTGAGGAAAGATCTTATATAAAAGTCAAGAAAAAATAACAAATGCATAGCTAATAATAACATTTATTCAAAATTATATCACCTATTGTAACCAAATATAACTGTTCACCCTCATGAACAATTTTTGACACAGTGTTGAATTCAGAGATATAAAAGTTTGGGGGATCCCAATATGGCTGAAAAAGAGGCAGCTCCAGAAAGCAGCTCCCAGCAAGAGAGACACAAAAGCCGAGTGGTCTCCACAATTCTAAATGAGGTACCAGGTTCATTTTGTGGGTCTGGTTGGACAGTGGGTATAAACCAAATAGGGCAAGTTGAGGCAAGGCAGGGCACTGCTCCACCGAGGAGGTGCATGCAACCAATGGGAGGACTAGGGGATCTCCCGCTCTGGGACTTTGGTTCAGATACAGCACTCCACCCAAGCCCTCTACAACCCACAGAACAGGAGACCTCTGCTGGGCTGAAAAGCCTCAGTGAGCTGCCTGAACAGGGCAGAAGAGCAACTTCGGCCGGTGCAGGGGCTGTCAGCATAGATCTAGGCGGAAGCTCTGGTTGACACCGAGAAAGCAAAAAAGCCGGCTGGGTGGAGCTACCCGCTCCCAAGTAAGAAGAGGAACAGAACGCAGGGAAACAGCCCAAATGGGAGGATGGGTCCTCCCTGACCCCCACACAAACCCCAGCAGGCCAAAAAGCTCTCACTTCTGAGTTACTACCCAGAATATCAGTTAGAGAGTGACCAGAAACTGGAGCCAGGTGGGTGGAAGGGAAGTCGCCATCGCAGAAGCCGGCCTAAATTCCCTGAGTAAATAAAAGACACAGCAGCTCCACTGAATCTGTGGCAGCCCAGCAGCGCCTCCGCAGGCGGACAAAGGAAAGGCTGCCTCCCCAAGCAGCTACCTGAGATCAAAACTACATACAGTAAATCCAAGAGATGGGAAGAAACTAGCACAAGAAGAATGAAGCCATCCCAAACTAGAATGTCTCTCCCCCACCACGAGATCACAACGCCTCACCAACAAGGGAACAAAGCAGGATGGAGAATGAATTTGATGAACTGACGGAAGCAGGCTTCAGAAGGTGGGTAATAACAAACTTCCCTGAGTTAACGGAACATGTTCTATCCCAATGCAAAGAAACTAAAAACCTTGAAAAAAGGTTAGATGATATGCTAACTAGAATAACCAGCTTAGAGAAGAACATAAACAACTCAATGGAGCTGAAAAACACAGTGCAAGAACTTCATGAAGCATACACAAGTTTCAATAGCAGAATAGATCAAGCAGAAGAAAGGATATCAGAGATTGAAGATCAAATCAATGAAATAAAATGAAAAGGAAAGAAAAGAGAACAAAGAGTGAGAATAAATGAACAAAAGCTTCAAGAAATATGGGATTATGTGAAAAGACCTCATCTACCTCATCGGTGTATTAGAAGATGATAGGGAGAATGAATCCAAGCTGGAAAACACTCTTCAGTATATTATCCAAGAGAACTTCCCCAACCTAGCAAGGCAGGTCAACATTCAAATACAAGAAATACAGAGAACACCACAATGATACTCCTCTAGAAGAGCAACCCCAAGGCACATAATCATCAGGTTCACCAGAGTTGAAATGAAGGAAAAAATACTAAGCGCAGCCAGAGAGAAAGGTTATGTCACCTACAAAGGGAAGCCCATCAGACTCACAGCAGATCTCTCGGCAGAAACCCTACAAGCCAGAAGAGAGTGGGGAACGATATTCAACATCCTTAAAGAAAAGAACTTTCAACCCAGAATTTCATATCCAGCCAAACTAAGCTTCATAAGTGATGGAGAAATGAAATCCTTTATGGTGATGGAGAAATGAAATCCTTTATGGACAAGCAATTGCTGAGAGATTTTGTCACTACCAGACCTGCCCTGCAAGAGCTCCTGAAGGAAGTGCTAAACACAGAAAGGAAAAACCAGTGCCAGCCACTGCAAAAAAAAAACCAAATGGTAAAGACCAATGACACAATGAAGAAATTATGTCAACCAAAGGGCAAAACAACCAACCAGTAATAAAATGGCAGGATCAAATTCACACATAACAATATTAACATTAAATGTAAACAGACTAAATGCCCCAGTCAAAAGACATAGACTGGCAAATTGGATAAAAAGCCAAGAACTATCGGTGTGCTGTATTCAGGAGACCCATCTCATGTGCAAAGACAGAGACAGACTTAAAATAAAGGGATGGAAGGATATTTACCAAGCAAATGGAGAGCAAAAAAAGCAGGGGTGGCAATCCTAGTCTCTGAAAAAATGGACTTTAAACCAACAAAAATCAAAAGAGACAAAGAAGGGCATTACATAACGGCAAAAGGATCAATACAACAAGAAGAGCTAACTATTCTAAATATATGTGCACCCAATATAGGAGCACCCAGATACATAAAGCAAGTCCTTAACAACTTACAAAGAGACTTAGACTTCCACACAATAATAGCGGGAGACTTTAACACTACACTGTCAATATAAGACAGAAAATCAACAAGGAAATCCAGGACTTGAATGCAGATCTGGACCAAGTGAATTTAATAGACATTTACAGAACACTTAACTGCAAATCCACAGAATATACATTCTTCTCAGCACCACATCACAGTTACTCTATAATTGGCCACATAATTGGAAGTAACTCACTCCTCAGCAAATGCAAAAGAACGGAATTCATAGCAAACAGTCTCTCAGACCACAGTGCGATCAAATTAGATCTCAGGATTAAGAAACTAACTCAAAACCACACAACTTCATGGAAAATGAACAACTGGCTCCTGAATGTAGACTGGATAAACAATAAAATGAAGGCAGAAATAAAGATGTTCTTCAAAACCAAGGAGAATGAAGACACAACATACCAGAATCTCTGGGACACATTTAAAGCAGTGTCTAGATAGAAATTCATAGCAATAAATGCCCACATGAGGAGCAAGGAAAGGTCCAAAATCAACACCCTATCATCAAAATTGAGAGAGTTAGAGAAGCAAGACCAAAAATACTCAAAAGCTACCAGAAGACAAGAGATAACTAAGATCAGAGAAGAACTGAAGGAGATATAGACACAAAAAAACCCTTCAAAACATCAACAAATCCAGGAGCTGGTTTTTTGAAAAGATCAACAAAATAGTTAGACTGATAGCCAGACTAATAAAAAAGAAAAGAGAGAAGAATCAAATAGATGCAATAAAAAAGGATAAAGGGGACATTACCACTGGTTCCACAGAAATACAAACTACCATCAGAGATTACTACAAACAACTCTATGCACACAAACCAGTAAATCTGGAAGAAATGGATTAATTCCTGGACACTTGCACTTTCCCAAGACTAAAGCAGCAAGAAGTTGAAGTCCTGAATAGACCAATAACAAGGGCTGAAGTTGAGGCAGCAATTAATAGCCTACCAACTAAAAAAAGCCCAGGTCCAGATGGGTTTACAGCCAAATTCTACAAGGCATACAAAGAAGAGCTGGAACCATTCCTTCTGAAACTATTCCAAACAATACAAAAAGAAGGAATCTTCTGCAACTCATTTTATGAGACCAACATCATCCTGATACCTGGCAGAGATGCAACTACAAAAGAAAACTTCAGGTCAATATCCATGATGAACATTAACACAAAAATCTTCAATAAAATACTGGCAAACAGAATGCAACAGCAAATCAAAAAGTTTATTCATCATGATCAAGTAGGATTAATCATGGGGATGCAAGGCTGGTTCAACATAAGCAAGTCTATGAATGTAATCCACCACATAAACAGAACCAAAGACAAAAAACCACGTGATTATCTCAGCAGATGCAGAAAAGGCCTTTAACAAAATTCAACAGCCCTTTATGCTAAAAACCCTCAATAAACTACGTATCGATGGTATGTATCACAAAATAATAAAAGCTATTTATGACAAGCACTCAGCCAATATTGTACTGAATGGACAAAAACTGGAATCATTCCCATTGAAATCTGGCACTAGACAAGGATGCCCTCTCTCACCACTCCTATTCAATATAGTACTGGAAGTTCTAGCCAGAGCAATCAGGCAAGAAAAAGAAATAAAGGGCATTCAATTAGGAAAAGAGTAAGCCAAATTGTCCCTATTTGCAGATGACATGATTGTATATTTAGAAGACCCCATTGTCTCAGCCCAAAATCTCCTGAAACTGATAAGAAATTTCAGCAGTCTTAGGATACAAAATCAATGTGCAGAAATCACAAACATTTCTATACACCAATAACAGGAAAACAGAGAGTCAAATCAAAATTGAACTCCCATTCACAATTGCTACAAAGAGAATAAAATACCTAGGAATACAACTAACAAAGGATGTAAAGGACTTCTTAAAGGAGAACTACAAACCAGTGCTCAATGAAATAAGAGAGGACACAAACAGATGGAAAAACATTCCATGTTCATGGTTGGGAAGAATCAACATCATGAAAATGGCCATACTGCCCAAAGTAATTTATAGATTCAATGCTATCCCAATCAAGCTACCAATGACCTTCTTCACAGAACTTGAAAAAACCACTTCAAACTTCATATGGAACCAAAAGAGAGCCCACTTAAAAGAGAGCCAAAATAATCCTAAGCAAAAAGGACAAAGCTGGAGGCATCATACTGCCTGACTTCAAACTATAATATAAGGCCACAGTAATCAAACAGCATGGTCCTGGTACCAAAACAGACATAGACTAATGCAACAAAACAGAGGCCTCAGAAGTAACTCCACACATCTACAATCATCTGATCTTTGACAAACCTGATAAAAACAAGCAATGGGGAAAGGATTCCCTGTTTGATAAATGGTGTTGGGAAAACCAGCTAGCCATGTGCAGAAAGCAGAAACTGGACCCCTTCCTGATACCTTACACCAAAATTGACTCCAGATGGATTAAAGATCTAAACATAAGACCTAACACCATAAAAACCCTGGAAGAAAACTTAGGCAAAACCATTCAGGACATAGGCATAGGCAAGGGCTTCATGACTAAAACACCAAAAGCAATGGCAAGAAAAGCCAAAGTAGACAAATGGGACCTAACTAAACTCCAGAGCTTCTGCACAGCAAAATAAACTATCATTAGAGTGAATTGGCAACCAACAGAATCGGAAAAAACTGCAATCTACCCATCTGAAAAAGGGCTAATATCCAGAATCTACAAAGACCTTAAACAGATTTACAAGAAAAAAACAAACAAACCCATTCAAAAGTGGGCGAAGGATATGAACAAACACTTTACAAAAGAAGACATCTATGAGGCCAACAAACATATGAAAAAATGCTCATCATCACTGGTCATTAGAGAAATGCAAATCAAAACCACATTCAGATAACATCCCACACCAGTTAGAATGGTAATCATTAAAAAATCTGGAGACAACAGATGCTAGAGAGGTTGTGAGAAATAGGAACACTTTTACATTGTTGGTGGGAATGAAATTAGTTTAACCATTGTGGAAGACTGTGTGGCTATTCCTCAAGGATCTAGAAATAGAAATACCATTTGACCCAGCAATTCCATTACTGGATATATACCCAAAGAATTATAAATTGTTTTATTATAAAGACACATGCACACATATGTTCATTGCGGCACTGTTTACAATAGCAAAGACCTGGAACCAACCCAAATGCCTATCAGTGATAGAGTAGATAAAGAAAATGTGGCACATATACACCATGGAATTCTACACAGCCATAAAAAATGATGAATTTGTGTCCTTCATAGGGATATGGATGAATCTGGAAACCATCATTCTCAGCAAACTGACACAAGAACAGAAAACCAAACACTGTGTGTTATCACTCATAGGTGGGTGTTGAACAATTAGAACACACGGACACAGGGAGGGAAGCATCACACACTGCAGTCAGTGTGGCGGGGGGCTAAAGGAGGAACAGCAGGGGGTGGGGAGGGTGGGGAGAGATAACAAAGTGAGAAATACCAGATATGATAGGGGACATGAAGGCAGCAAACCACCTTGCCATGTATGTAGCTATGCAACAATCCTGCATGATCTGCACATGTACCCCAGAACCTAAAGTACAATTTTAAAAAAAGATATAAAATTCAACTCCAGAAATCTTGAAGAAAAATATAGATCTTTACATATAATTTCTTAAAAATAAAGTATGCAATGCCAGGGACAGGGGATACCCAGCATTTAACAAAAAATACTTTCTAAATATTTGATACAATGTATTTCTCTTACCCCCCAATTTACAACTGCCTTTCTCATAATTATTATATCTGGTACTCTGTCTCCTAAAACCCTGCTGAATAAAATCATCTGCTTCATTTGTGAAGCAGAATAGCATAGATAAAATTAAAACTCAGTGCCAAGCTGTGTTACCCAGTCCCACCATGGGACTCCAATCACTTGGAGCTTCGGTTTTCTCACTTATAAAATGAAATAATGATAATATCTCACTCTGAGATTATTGTATGGATTAAATAAATCATTCTACTTAGGCATTGAGTACAATGCCTGATACATGGCAGGTGCAAAGTAAGTGTTAGCTATTCCATGTGGTGACAGTATCTTGGTAGTATTCCACAAAGACTAGCACATCTCTGTATATGCTTCCCATGCACTGCTCCTACTCACACTATGGTATCTCACACTCAGCTTTCTTCCCATCCTTGCTGAGCTGAGGATGATTTCTCTCAGTCACTATGACTCTTGAAGCTCCCCTTGGAAAGTCCAGGAGCAAACTCATCATATTTCTGACATGATACTAGTCCCTGTCTCGGATGATATCAGTGAAAGGGGGCATTCACTAAATTCTTTCCCTCAAGGGGCTGACAAACACTAGAAATCCCTTGCTAAAACAACTAAAACAAATGTGGGTTTATCTCTTGTTCCCCCTCTCCCCAAATTCTTGAGCAACCTAGTGTCCTAAGGTCTGCAGAACACGGAGAAATGGTACGGGGCAGGGGGCACAGAATCAAAGCAACTTTGCTTATGATTGGCAAGCCACTTTTAAAAAAAATAATAAAGCAAAATCTCCAACTTGATTATAACCAGGCTCTTCAGGGTTTGCAACCTGGAGACCTTATTTATTGAGGGGTCAGATTCCGTGAAACTGAAGCATACTCAAATCACTGGAGCCGCCGAAATCATGCCATCATCTCAGGCTTTAGTGGTTTGTGTGCCTGAAGGTTTGTTAGACTTGCCTCTTTTTCCTCTCCCAAAAATCATGATGGTTTCTTGGTTTGGAAATAAAATCCAAAACGTTGCCTATAAATAGTAAATCAGCTCTAAGTTCTGATTGACCATGCTTCGATCTACTGCCCCCTAGTGGATGGACCACAGTTGGAGCTGCACCTCTCAATTCATAGTTGCCAATTCAAAGCTATAAGCGATTCTCCATGGCAGTTCCTGATGAGTTAGAATCCAGGAATGACCTGAATCCCTGTAGACCCTCACTTCGTTGGTGGCATTTCCCTGCTCTGAGGCTATTTATCTTTGTTCCATTTCAGTGGCATTTCTAACTGCTTTTAGAAACCTTTATTCCAGTCCCTGACATAAAATGTCCTACTAGTTTCTCCAGTTTCTAGGCAAGCTGGCCTCTACCCTTGGGCTCAAAGCCTGCTTAATTCCAGTCCCACAGTTGCAGCCAAGTCCCCAGAGATCTGTTCTCGTCCAGTGAAATAAAGCAAAACCACTGAACAAGCCTAAACATGGCTGTCACTGACCTCTTCTCCCTTTCCAAGAACAACTCCAATTTCCTCAGTAAATGGGTGTCCATGGAGTCTGTTGAAAATCAATGTTCAGCCCGTTTGTTCACAAGGGAATTTTTAAGCCTTCCTCTGTTGACCCTCAGCCATTAATCTCAAACAAACCACCATTATGCTACAGAATACAAACTGATAGGATGAGATCTACCCAACCAGAGAACTGTTTCCTAGCAAGTCAGATGCAGCTACTATCTCCCTTATAGTAAGAAATTATTGCCATCACAAGGACTACCTTAGCTCTATCTCACCTGAGAGCCTTGTCTTTAAAAGCAAACCTTAACCATTTATAGTCTGGTCAAGAACGAGTGGCACAAGGGGTGATCTGGCTTATACACAATGCAATGAAATCGTTTTTTCTGTCTCCCTCTCATGTCTCATCTTCAGTTGTCCCCCAGCAACTCATTGTTCTATCCTCATGCCCTTAACTCCTTCTGACTTATCATTTTCTTATTGATGTCTCATGACCTTATTACTACGATAGGTGATATCATCCAGAGGCTTGATTTTGTAGGAGAAAAAAGATTGAGTCCGTTTAGTCAGCTCTTCCTCTTGGCTAATCAACCATCTAACTGTTGACTCTAAGTTCTGCCTGGACATTGTGTATGAACATTGATACTGATCATTTCTTCCTGATTTTGATTCAGTTCTAGAATTATATGGCTTACCCGTAAATCTCTGCTAAATTGCTACACCTATCCTTTCCTACTGTAGATATCTCCTATGGACACATATATACATAATACAAGGAACACTCCTCTATGTTTATATTTTATAAAATTGCAGAATATTCTGTTTCTTCAGTTTAAATAACCATGCAGTATAAACTTCATAATACTAATTTTTTATAATTCCAAAACATAGATGATCATAGCAAAGGTACACTTTTAGTTTAGGTCTAGGGTAATAATTTGAACCCAAACTCCTACATGTGCTTCTCCATGTGCTTCCCCCCACTTATTCCAAATATAGCTGACTCTCACTTGGACCAGTCTTTATACAGCATTGCATTCAACTAAACAGCAGTCTGACCACAGAAGGCCTAAAGTATTATGTATGTCTTGTGACTGTGAATTGCTTTTAACGGATAATATGGAGAATTTACACAAAGTTTCACAGAAATCGTTCTAAAAATTATTTCTGGCCATTTCTCGTTCATCCCAGTTGTCTCTTTCATAGATGCTGCCTCTTACTATCTCCATGCTGACTTCCTGCCTTGCTTCTCTGTCTCCCTTTCCATCTGGTGTGGCTTCCACACCCAGGGCTACTGACAGTGTCACAGGTGAATCTGCACGCCATCTGCAGCCCTCAAAGGAGCAGAGTTTGTCTTCTGCTCAGAATGCTTTTCTCACAACAATCAGCTCTCAAAGGAATTCGGTTGAACACAAATACAAATTCTCCACCTTGTTAAACTTCCCATTTTTAAAGTATACAATAATTCACCTACCACACAACCACTGAAATTGTTCTGCAAATAAAAATTATTTTCAATGACTTCCTCTGGACATCTTTTTATGATTTCAAGCTACAAAATCAATTTAAGATGGCCCTAAATGGGGGAAAATCATAACAAATAGTTGGTAACAAGCATATTTATATCATTGGAAATATAAATGAATGTAAACATTATTTTAGATGCATAGTCAATATTGGAGGATGATAAGTATAACTTGCCTAGGGTATATGTGTGTGTATGTATTTTACCAGTGTGGATATTCTCTTGGTTTATTGGTATCCATATTACTATTTGTCCACTTACATCTGCAGATTTGGGAATACCTATACCTGGTGCTGCATTCCTGAGTTTCTAGAAGACTTCATGGCCCTAAGGGCCAATTTTCAGAGACCAATACATCTTGTTGGACTAGGTCTGAGAGACTTGGGTCTGAGAAGAATACTAAGGACTTTGACGGATTATCACTAAAACTGAACTTTGCTGAAAAGTTATAAATCATCAGCTTTCTTCAGGCTTAGATGGGACTGATACTAGAAAGATCATTAAAGTCACCAAGCTGTGCTCAGGCCTAAAAAGTACATTAAAAAGGATATAGTCTACCAAAAATGTAAACTAGTGTAATACACATTCCAGGCATTTGAAGTTCAGGCACTAATCACCTCAAATAAATGGTAAACAAATGATGAGTTACGTGTACATCAACAGTGTTGTCAAAACATTGCCCTTGTAATCCCAGATAAATGATGAAGTTTATAAAAGGAGATTTCTGAGGGTCGTGGAAGATTGTTTAAACATACGTGGAGAGTGGTTTAAGTGCTAATCCATTGCCATTTATGTAAACTGCATTTCTATCATTGGTCTTTACTGCATAAAATTGCCTCATCGTTTTATAAATCCATAGACCTAGTTGAAACTAGTCCCTGCTGGAAACAAATTTTTCACATTAAGCTTGAAAGTTTTAAACTCTGCTCTACATACACATAGTGACACCGTTTTGAAAACCTCCGCCTGAGACGTGACAAAGTTTAAAGCGCTTCGCAACTTTCATGGAGTGTCACTTTCTATCCAATTCTAAAAGATCTAACGATACAGAAATGCTTCCACATCAAGATGTTTCAAAAGGTACTTTATAAATGAATCTGGATTCTACCAAAAGCTGTTACACATCTGCTTTGCTTTACCAATGAAGAACACAAACATGTTGATGGTTTCAGTCCAAACCCTTTTTGCAAGCAAGAAGGAAATGCAGAATGTTCAGCTAATTGCTAAGAGGAAATCCATATGTGTTATTTGCTTTCCATGAAAGGACAGGTCCTCTTGCTATTTAATTGATGAAATGTTGTACACAAAACTGACAGTGATTAATACCATTCTAAGATGCCATTTTAAGAGCTGTAAGTGTAATACTTTGGAATATATTCTTTGACATTTACATTGCTATTTGCTAGGTAAAAAATCTAGTTCTTGCCTTAAGCATTTATATTGGGGGAAAAATGTTAAGTAATTTCAAATGGCAATATCTTCCCAGGGAGCCAATCATTAAAAAGCCAGGAACCGATTACTTGTGCCCCAGATTTCCTTGTTCAAAACAAACAAACAGTGTGCTACAAATTCATCTAGAAATATTTATTAAGCACTCAGAGGCTATTTTGTGTGGTTTCCCCTTGATGTGCCTCTTCACACAAAGAGACTAGATGGGCATAGAATGCTCCCAAATTCGAGGCACACATAATAAAATGAATGAATTCTTAGCCAGATCTTCCACCCATGGTCTCTTCCCACAAACTCACAGAGAACTCAGCTGGGAAGTCTGTCCTCCAGCGAGCTCCAAGACAACACATAATGGCTCTTACACTTCCTTCTTTGATGCAGTCTCAAAAGGCGGTAGGGTTCAAGCCTGAGTTTTCTTTTGTAATTTCCAACACAGGGAAGGATATAAAGAGCTTGTTTTCTTCTTCAAAGAATTCACAGTTCATTATACTTAAGCTTTCCACAGCCCTGTGACCGCTCAGACTCTCCCCTAACGCTCATGCATTACTGCTACTGGAATCACTTATGTCTAACAGAAAAAACGAAGTTTCTCTTTTGCATCTACCATAGTCATTATTCCTGACACCACAAGTATTCAGACACCAGAATTTTACATAAACAAACCACACAAAATAAATCCAACAGGCCCTATTGCCTGAGTTCCTTGATGAGAGAACAATCTGGCTTTCTGACTGACATTCCTATACTTCACAGAGAGTTGCAGGCTGGCAACACGAATGCAAACATCCTAAGGCATCAGGCAGGTAACTACAATGGGCGAAGGAAGCAAGATGGCATGGGCACAATGTTAACGGCTCCTAAGGCTGCTATTAAGAAAGCAAACTCGCAAATATGATGAGTGGCAACTGACACTGGGCTCGGTGCCTTGGAGCCTGTGGTGAACTTGCCCTATCTAAAAGCACCAGTAGTTAGTATGCCCCATGCATGTGTTTGCACGCAAGAATAAAGTCCTCAATTGCCAGGCCTTACAAATTCTTTCAGAGCTAGAAACCAAGATTTTCATGTGATTCTCCCAACATTTAAGTTTTTAAGTGATAGCAATTAAGTCATCTGAAGCAAAAAGCTAGCCATTTGGTGGGCTATGTGTGTTCAGGATGAACAAAACCCAATCTGTGGACCAGATCAGAGCCAAAGGTTGACAGTTCGCACCTTTAGTCTTGGCAATGCTCATGAGAGGTGTGCTTTATTTTTCTGATTTTAATTCAAGCACAAGCTGAGAAGTTTCAGGAAGCTAAATCTGGAGTTCTGCTATTCAAGCCTTCTCTGACATCTCTTGTCAAAGCCAGGCTCCATTCAAGTCTAAAGGAAGCAAATTCTCTTGACAGGCATCATTTATCCTGAACACTGGAGGATGGAGTCCACGATACCCAGTGTAAATATCAATAACCAGCTGCAGATTAATGCAGCTGCCATCCATTCATCTCTTCAATTATCCGGAGGTTCTTCAAAACAGAGAAGAAATCATAAAGAAAAATGAATGATAGTTGAGTTGCAATTATAATAAAAAATTTTTAATGGTATTAAAGGCCTAGTAAGTACTTTGAACGGTGGAGGAATGGAAGGATTAATTTAGGAGCAATGAAAAGCAGTGATGTGGTGGCAATTTAAGCTGTTGAACAAGTGCATAGCATGTATGGAATTCCAGTGCTTTTATGGGCCACCAACCAACTGACACTTCCTCCTCCTCTTGATGGTGAGGCATATATGACTGTTTATGAACCACAGCATGTTTGTGTTTCCTATTCTAGCCTGCTTTACTGCCCTGGAGTCCCTGGTGCCAGCACATACACACACATTCTGAGTTCAGGGACTGAGCAGTCAGCCTTTCAAAAGCCAACAGAAGTATTCTATGCCAGCCTCGGTTCTACTCTGAAGATGCTGACCAGGGGAAAAATTAAAATCCTCCATTCGAATTCTATCCTTGCTAATAGGAGGGCCATGGGTTGGCAGCTGTCTTGTGCCAGCCCCTTTCTGGTTTTTCTCTGACAGATCAGTATCAAACCAAATAGCTATAGGCCAACCAATTTAAAAAAAAAAAAAAAAAAAAAAAAAAAAAAAAAGAAAAAAAAAAAAAAAAAAAAAAAAAAAAATAAAAAAAAAAAAAAAAAAAAAAACAGAAACCAAAAGACTCATGCCTGCTGGTGAAAACTTAAGCAGGCATGTGGGTAACATGAGTAGGACAAGCTGGCAGCCCACAGTCTTTTTGAAGTGAAGAGCAAACAAGTTGAGGATTTTTATAATGCAGGCTTTGTCCGGTAATTCAGCCAGAAGCTTTACCAATACAGCTGCTTCCAAAAACTAAAACACATGGGGCCGAAAGCATTGCAACTTAAAGCAAACAAGATTCGCAGCCAGGTCCAGCATTCCCAACAGCTGAAGAATAGACACGCTCTGCCACTAAAAATAAAGTGGTGGACCAATTCCGAATGTCTCCCAGACAGACCAAAAGTAAATGATGTTGGACAATTATAACCTGTAAAAAGACCAACTTTTTAGAAACTATGATCAGTGTTTGAAGCTACCGCTACAAAGAGCTGTCTTTCAGGATGGAATGCCAGGGTCAGAAAAGGAAGCTAGGTAAGATGTCAGTTATGAAAATACTGCTTAAAAGAAAAAAATAAAGAGCTTACAATCATTTTCCTGTGAAATATGTAGCACCTATTACCCTTTATCCTTATCCTCCAAGTTAGGATGTGTGTGTGTGTGTGTGTGTGTGTGTGTGCGCGCGCGCGCGCGTGTAGCTTTTCACACATTTACACATTTATCTCTCCAGCCCCTTTTCAACAGGTCACATGCACTCATTGCATATCATGCTTCAGCCCAACTGAATTTAAACCTTCAGTGGCACAAGCAGCAAAAGCAGCCCTATCGTTTCCGTTGAAGAGAAAATGTTCCTGTCATAACACTAGATCACAAACATCACGAATACATAAATCAACACATTCTCAAATGTTATGTTGTGATTATCCAAAGCCCAAAATACTAGAGAAAACTAGGCGAAGAGAGTACTTGATCTCCTCCTGCAAAACAGATCAGTGTTCTCTCTCACCAAAAGGAAAAACTCCTCACTTTTGAGATTTCAACAGGTGGCCTGAAAAAGCCTTCACTCTACTGGGCAACAAAGTGGTGCATGCTAAAGGGGTAGGTAGATTAGGAGGGCGTGAGGGGCTATTTCAGCCCAGAGTGCATTCTTCCAGCTGGGGGTGTTATTTATGTTCCTACATCTATATGATAGATTCCCCGTTACAGTAATTATTATGAATTATAGATAAGCACTCTCTGTGTAATGTTCTGCTCTCCATTTCCTACAAATCAAATTACCGAGGGTTATATTGGATTGTGGACATATTTAGAAAATCCTTTTATGGTTGTTTGTTAACTTCCCTTCTGCCAAAAGTCTTCAATCTCTGCTTTGACCAGATGGCCCTAGAGCTCCTGTCTTGTAAAGGAGGATGTGTGACTGAGGGGGCTGGCACAGGGCAGGGCACTGACAGAGCCCTGGAATCACCATGCAGACCAGGGGAGGCCAAGGAAGCCATGCTGGCCAAGAAATGGTTGAGGCACCCAAAGCTGCTTGGGTACATGGTAGGTGTTTGGGAATGATCTATTGAATTCCATACTGGTGTGATCCCAAGGAGGAGAAAAATAGCTTCTACAGAGCTAGGCTTCTAAGCTGGACCCTGGACTGTTATAACTTCCTTACTCAGGTGTTTGATAACAGGGATAATGGTACCATTTGGGGTAGAGGAGAGGGATGAACCTACAATTTAGGTTATATCTAAACACTGTTCCTATTATGTAGAATTAATCTCTAAATATTTCGACTCTTTGATCAGCTTCTCAAACCTGAGTCTGGGTATCTTCTTGGCCCTGTAGGCCAAAAAGATGGGTTGTGTGCATGAGTGAAGGTTGGAAGACTGCCCATAATGTGTAAAATCTTCAAGTCTAAGGAGTTGCAAAGACCAAAGAGAAAACTCTAGGCTCCTACCCACCATTCCCTACCTTTCCTATAAACTCTGTACTTTAGATATAAGCCACCCCCATCAAAAATTCCCTTCTCCCAGAACTATTCCATAGGTGAGAGCTAGTTGTCACACGAAATAAATCTTGCTATAATGTTAATGACTAGCAAAGATGCCCTACAATTTTTAAGAAGCTAGTACTTACTGAACACTTACTCTGTGCCAGGGACTGCTGTACATGTGTTATTTCATCTTCTCAACAACCTAATGAGGTAAGTAGTACTATGTATCATTCCAATCTGACAAGTATGGAAATTCAGGCAGGGAGATTGAATACCACCTTCTCTAATTTGCCCTTAAGAAGGATGTGCAAAACCTTAACCACCTTCTACATAGCAACTGACACTGTTGTCTATAAACAGACACCATCTGCATTGTTCTCTAAATATCCTTATCTTAGGACATTGGCGCTTGGATCCTTCATGTCCCTTGTCTGTAAAACTAAGGGGTTAAATGCCCTCGGTGGTCTTCAAGATTTCTCAAGCTCTGTTTGGGCCTGTTTGGTGTAGAGGTGGAGGATGAGAGTAGCAAGGCTCTGTGTATTCACCCTGATTTCAACCCCAATACTTCTGCTTCTGTCCTTATACGTGTTCTATTTAGGCATAGAATTTCCTTTGCAGGATGTTTCTGAATCTTTGAACATTTTGAAATCTACTGATCGAGAGCAGATCGTAAAGCGCTGATCCATGGTCTGAACACAGCCTGTGGATTTTTTTTGATTTGGCCCCAAAGAGTTTTTTGTTTTGTTTTGCTTTGCTTTAATTTGATTACACACCAATATTTAAAATTGAGGATAGTTTACATAAAAATTGAGCCCCTCTTGAAAAATTTGCTGTGTAAGCACTGGGCAGGCCTTCCCACATAGCAACCATTGTGTGAGTAGTTCTCTAGATGGGCCATGCATTCTGCAGCTCACCACCGCACCTGCCCAGCCCACTTCATTCAGCACTCACCTTACCTGAGCCTTGTAGATATTTATGTTTGCAATCCCTGGTCTAGATTATCTTTAAAGCCCTTCTTAGTCTTGGCCAGGCATAGTGGTTAACACATGTGATCTCAGCACTTTGGGAAACCCAAGCAGGAGGATTGCTTGAGGCAAGAAGCTTGAAGCCAGCTTGGGCAACATAGTGAGACGCTCTCTCTACAGAAAAAAAAAAAGGTTTAAAAATTAGCTAGGTATGGCCAGTTGCAGTGGCTCATGCCTGTAATCCTAGCACTTTGGGAGGCCCAGGCAGGCAGATCACAAGGTCAGGAGTTTGAGACCAGCCTGGCCAATATAATGAAACTCCATCTCTACTAAAAAATACAAAAACATTAGCTGGATGTGATGGTGCATGCCTATAGTCCCAGCTACTTGGGAGGCTGGGGCAGGAGAATTCCTTCAACCCAGGAGGTGGAGGTTGCAGTGAGCCAAGGTTGTACCACTGAACTCTAGCCTGGGAGACAGAGCGAGACTCTGTCTCAAAAATAAAACATAAAAAAATTAGCTAGGTACAATGGCACATGCCTGTAGTCTAAGCTACTTGGGAGACTGTGGCAGGAGGATTGCTTGAGCCCATGAGTTTGAAGCTGCAGTGAGCTATGGTGATACCACTGCACGCCAGCCTGGATAGCATAGCAAGAACCCGTATATCAAAAAAGTATATATGTATTTCTTCCTAGTCCCAAATACACCCCCCACTGAACTGTAAACTTCTAAAGACTTTGCTTTAACATATTCAACATTCCTTAGAGCTTCCTACCTTTTCCCCATCATCTCTACCCCATCCTAGCATGCACACACACACACACACACACACACACACACACACACGAAAAATGTTCAATACGTAAAGAGGTTCAATAGCTGCTCTTTATGTTGGAAAATGGCTTTCTGCATTACACCACTCACATTATTTACATTTTATTGAAAAACCTTGAACCCCCATTTTCTCAGCCCAAAAGAATGCATTTCTAATGATCTATTTCATCTTGCAACGTGTCAAGCAAGCCTGGGAGAAATTTGGGAGTAGAAGGATTCTGTTAGTAAAACAATCTGTTCTCAATAAATAAAGACTCACTCTAGTTCCCTTGATTAATTAGAGCTTATTATAAGGATATTCAACAACATAAAAGAAACAGGAGTGCCATGGGACACCTTTTACCCCTCAGAGACTCATATATTTGGGAATAAGAAAAATCCACCATGGCTTCAGTGACCACTAACCTTATGGGCATGTTATTAGCAGGACTCCATGGATCTCTTGCCTTTATAGTGAGTGAGCTCCTCTCTGATTGCATCTATTCCTCCCACTAGTTCCAGTAGCCACCTTACCCTCTGCTCACTGCCATTCCATTTCTGTTTCAGTTTCTTCTTATCATAAAGCCTGTTTACTTATCTGGTTTATTCATCTTTCTTGCTGCCACAAGGCCTCCCCTTGTGGTTCTTTTTAGCTTACACTTCTTCCCAAAACCAACTAATTGATCCCTCCCCAGTTACTCTAGTTCAAATTTCCGAGTGAGAACATCTGACCCAGCTAATCACCATTTTGCCTGTTTGGGAAGTTTTTCATGCCAAACCATCTCATAGGACACTGGCCAGCCTAGAGATTGGTTAAGGATAGGACCATGCCAGTCTAGTGAGATAACTCTGGAAGAAAGAGATTCATGGCCACCCAGGGAAGCTCCCACAGCTCACATATGGGCAGGCACTTTCCCTAAGATAGAAGCTACTGGCATGGCAGGCGATGTGATGGACCTGCCCAATAGGATCCTCAGACTTCAGTTCAAATCATGTCAGTGTCTCTGTCTTTGAGGATCATTTCTCTCTGAAACATAAAACAAAGCTACGACTATATTGCTATAACATTTTTGTTCATGTGGGCCTCTAAGCAGGAGACATCAAAGGACCTCTATAGTTCTTTCATGACCTTGAATTACAATTTACTCTAATTCAATTAACTCTAATCCTTCATATACATGGATCTCAATTGTTTTAGGGACATCTGAACCAAACATTTTTATAAATTGTTACCTAGGCATAAGTTCCAATAAATTATACAGACCCCCAACCTCTTCATCAGTTTATTCTTATGACTTCAAAAACCACATGTTGGCCAGGCGCAGTGGCTCACACCTGTAATCCCAGCACTTTGGGAGTCTGAGGCAGACAGATCCCCTGTGGTCAGGAGGTTGAGACCAGCCTGGCCAACATGTCAAAACCCCATCTCTACAAAAAATATAGATATTAACTGGGCATGGTGGCATGCCTGTTGTCCCAGCTACTTGGGAGGCTGACGCACAAGAATCACTTGAACCCAGGAGGTGGAGGTTGTGATAAGCCTAAATTGTACCACTACACTCGGTCTTAAAAAAAAATACCATATGTTAAGGAATCTCAACAGCATAAACTCAGCCCAGCTCTTTTTCTCCTGAGCTCCATGTCCATATTACCCACCTCCACCTAAATATCCCATAGTCATTTTATATGGCTTCTATGTCACTAAAATTCTGTTTTAGTCTGTTTTCACACAGCTATAGAGATCCTACTCAAAATTGGGTAATTTATAAAGGAAAGAGTTTAATTGACTCACAGTCCCACATGGCTGGGGAGGTCTCAGAAAACTTACCATCATGGTGGTGGGGGAAGCAGGCACGTCTTACATGGTGGCAGGCAAGACAGAGTGAAACTGCCATTTATAAAACCATCAGATCTCATGAGAACTCCCTCACTATGACGAGAACAACATGGCAGAAATGGCCCCCATGATCCAGTCACCTCACATCAGGTCTCTCCCTTAATACTTGGGGATTACAATTCAAGATGAGATTTGGGTGGAGACACAAAGCATAACCATGTCATTTTGCCCCAGCCCCTCCAATCTCTTATGTCCTCACATTTCAAAACTAATCATGCCTACCCAACAGCCTCCCAAAATCTTAACTCATTTCAGTATTAACTCAAAAGTCCAAATCCAAAGACTCATCTGAGACAAGGCAAGTCCCTTCCGCCTAGGAACGTGTAAATTCAAAAGCAAATTAGTTGCTTCCAAGATACAATGGAAATTCAGGCATGAGATAAATAGTCCGATTCCAAATGGGAGAAATTGGCCAAAACAAAGAAGCTACAGGCCCCATGTAAGCCCAAAATCCAACAAGGCATTCATTAAATCTTAAAGCTTCAAAATGATTTCCTTTAATTCCATGTCTCACATCCAGGTCACTTTGATGCAAGAGGTGGGCTCCCATGACCTTGAACAGCTCCACCTTTGTGGCTTTGCAGGGTGCAGTCCTCCTCCTGGCTGCTTTCATGGGCTGGCATTGAGTGTCTGCAGCTTTTTCAGGTGCATGGTATAAGCTGTTGGTGGATCTACCATTTATAGAATCTGGAAGATGGTGGTCCTCTTCTCACAGCTCCAATAGGCAGTGCCCCAGTGAGGACTATGTAGCAGGGGGTGGGCTCCAACTCCATATTTACCTTCTCCACTGCCCTAGCAAAGGTTTTCCAGCAGACTTCTATCTGGACTTCCAGGCATTTCCATACATCCTCTGAAATCCAGGCGGAAGTTTTCAAACCTCAGTTCTTGACTACTGTGCACCTGCATCCCAAAACCATGTAGAAGCTGCCAAGGCTTGGGGCTTGCACTCTCCAAAGCAATAGCCCATGCTGGACTTTGGCTTAGCCACAACTGGAGCTGAAGCAGCTAGGACACAGGGTACCATGTCCTGAGGCTGGACTAGTATTCAGGGAACCCTGGGCCCAGCCATGAAACCATTTTTCCTCCAAGGCTTCTGGGCCTGTGACAGGAGGGGCTGCTGCCAAGATCTCTGACATGCCCTGAAGACATTGTCCCCATTGTCTTGGTCATTAACAATTCAGCTCCTCATGGCTTACGCAAATTTCTGCAGCTGCAGCAAGCTTGAATTTTTCCCCAGAAAATGGGTTTTTCTTTTCTATCACATCATTAGGCTACAAATTTTCAAAACTTGTATGCTGTGCTTCTGTTTTAAACATAAGTCCTAATTTCAAACCATCTCTTTGTGAATGCATAATACTGAATGCTTTCAGAATAATCCAGGTCATGTCTTGAATGCTTTGCTGCTTAGAAATGTATTCTGCCAGATAAACTAAATCATCTCTCTCTCCAGTTCAAAGTTTCACAGATCTCTATGGCAGGGGCAAAATGCCGTCAGTCTCTTTGCTAAAGCATAGCATGAGTGACCTTTATTCCAGTTCCCAACAAGTTCCTGTCTTTATGTGAAACCACCTCAACCTGGACTTCATTGTTCACATCACTATCAGCATTTTGGTGAAAACCATTCAATAAGTCTCTAGGAAGCGCCAAACGTTTTCCGTCTATCATCTTCTGAATCCTCCAAACTCTTCCAGCCTTGGCCTATTACTCTGTTCCAAAGTCACTTCCACATTGTTTAGTATCTTTATGGCAGTACCTCATTCTATCAGTACCAATTTACTGTATGATCCCATTTTCACACTGCTATAAAGATCCTACCTGAGACTGGGTAATTTATAAACAAAAAAGCGTTAATTGGCTCACAGTTCCATATAGCTGAGGAAGCCTCAGGAAACTTACAATTATGGTAGAAAGGGAAGCAGGCACAACTTACATGGTGGCAGGTGAGAGAGTGAAAAGCCCAGGGGAAGCTACCACCTATAAAGCCAACAGATTTCATGAGAACTCCCTCACTATCAGGAGAACAACATGGGAGAAATGGCCCCCATGATCCAATCACCTCCCACTAGGTCTCCCTCTCAACACCTGGGGGATTACAATTCAAGATGAGATTTGGTTTGGGACACAAAGCTTAACTATATCCATGTCCAAACCACTTTACCTGCCTTCTCCCCAGTTAGCTAACTCTTCCCCAACCAACCATTTGCTCAAATAATAAATTTGGGAGTTGCCCTTTACTTTGATCTCTCCAAGGCTCATATCCAATCAATAACTGTCATTTCTATTGAATATAATTTCTCAAGTAACTCTTAACTTTGTCTCTATTGCTCCGTCTCCATTGCCAGAGTAAATTATTATTAATTCCTCTCAGTTATCTCTTTTAAGGACATAGCCATTCCCTCAGACTAAAACTTCTGTTCATAAGCCCCTGTTCAAACCCTAAATGCCTTTTGTCTGGCTATTTCCTATACATCCTTCAAGTCTCACATTAGGGCCACTTCCTCCAGGAGGCCATCCGTGACCCAACAATTCTGTGGCAGGTACTCCTTCTATGTCTCAACTCTTCCATCCTATCTTTTACCTTGTGGTGTTTGGAATTGCCTGTTTGCTCCTCTGTATCCCCCACGAACTATTTGCTCCCTGAGACAGGAACCACATCTTCCTTGTTTAAATCTGTGTTTCGTGTGCCCAACACAGTAACTGACACATAGCAGTTACTTGGCAAATATTTGTTAAAGAAATAAATGCCTTACTCTGCAAGACCTATACCCTTTTCATATATTTTTCTTTAAAATGCACCCAGAGAATAAAGTTGTGATCCTGATAAAATTTCAAAGGCAATTTGAAAAGGGCAAAGACATGCATAACCCCAAATACAAAACCTAATGAAAAACATACAAATTAAAATTAAAAGATGCAAAGCTAAAGGCTCACTCCTGTAATCCCAACACTTTGGGAGGTCACAGTGGGCAGATTACTTGAGATCAGGAGTTCAAGACAGGCTGGCCAACATGGTGAAACCCCGCCTCTACCAAAAATACAAAATTAGTCAGGCATGGTGGCAGGCACCTGTAATCTCAGCTACTCGGAAGGCTAGGCAGGAGAATCACTTGATCCTGGGAGGTGGAGTTTGCAGTGAGCTAAGATGATGGCACTGCACTCCAGCCTGTGTGACAGAGTGAGACACCATCTCAAAAACAAAACACAAAAAACACTAAATGAAGATGCAAGTCACAGAGTCATGTAAATCACTAATATAAGCAGAATATGAATTCTGTACTTAAACGTGTTTCCCAACTCATGTTTCTAAGGACAGTAGCTCACCATGCCCCTGAGAATTACAGCATACCATTTTTTCCATTGTTCATACACTAATTCATACTTCTGAAACTCAGATATTCAGATAACAAATAACCAAGTGTTGGAAGGAAAGTTACAAATTATAGTCATATGTCACAGTCCAAGCAAATGGCAGCCAAATTTCCCTGTATAAATTGCAGAATTCTCTGATGATTTAACAAGATGTATTGAAAAGAAAAACACTAAAAAGAAAAATTCATTTTTTACTCAGCTAATATAGTATATGGGTAAAGGGTTCATGTTTAAACTGTTACAGATGAGTGAATTTTTCCAGAAATGCAATTTTAACAAAGCATAATGCCACTAAGATATTAAAACTAAATTTAAATTTTTTTAAATCAGGTTAACACCTTCAGAGCAAATCATGCTAATATCAGATGGTTTAAATAATGTTTCGTAGCTAGCAACAAGAAAACAGATTTCAAAAGAAGACAATGGAACAATAGAGCCTGTCAAAGGAATCTTTAAAAACAAAAATGAGTTTTAATTGCTAGACCTATAAACTAACACTAAAGTATTATGTGGGTGTTTTGGATGATTTTGTTGTGATGACTATTACTGTTAATTATCAGTGAATTTGAAGTTATCACTTCGAGAGTGAGACACAACAGCGAATTCATGCTGTTCAGGTCAGACTGTTACATTTTATTGCTGAGGATGCATATAATATTCAAGGTCAAAACTGTGTTTATTTTAAAAGTGACAATTAATTATTGCTAATCTTCATCATCCTTAGAACATTTTTCTTAAGAGAATACTCAGAGTCAAATGCTGATGGGGACCAGCTCAAAGGCAAGATAGAGCTAAAAGTCTGCAGCCTGAGGCTTCTCTGAAAAAGGAGTAGGTAAACAAGACAGTTTTGCCTTCAGCCAATTCGAGGGTAATTATTTGTCGGTAGGTGAGGTTTGGGACTTTCTTTTCACCCCCTCTATCTACCCTGGCCCTCCTCCCCTAGGGCAGGTACAGCCTCTGGCACTGACACAATCTAAGTCCCAAGCACCCAATTTCTCAGCCTCTTAACGAACAAATCCTCCAGTAACTCCTACTTAACTGCTACATGTATTCTGATCATTCAAGGATGTGGGTTTTGTCATTTGCATATGGTTTTGCCCTGATCTCAAGTTCAAAAAAATAAAGCGTATTTTGCCACAGCCTGATGTTGAAACTCTAAACGCTCCCAGAATAAAAATAAACTTGTTCTGGCGAGGCCATTTGGGGATTATTAGTTGGCATCTTTTGGCTGTAGTCAGAAATAAGCAAGCATCAATTTGTAGCGATCCTTATAACATTATCTCTGTTTAGATTGTTATTATGCTTATAAGTGCTTTTGGAATCCATGCTAGTCTTTTTTTAAGAGATCTAGGGTCTCTTTTTACTTGTTTTTTTTCTAAATCAAGGAAATCAAAATTTCAAAAGCAATATGTTTCCATAGACTATATGAGAGACATGAAAAAAATTCAAGTATAAGTCCTGGGAAATATATTTGTGATCACTGGAATTAGACCTCTTCCTAGTGTTCTAGTGACTGTCAAAACAGATGTGTGATATCTGCGTCTGTCAGGTACCTTTTTAAAACCTTACATGGTTGGCTTGTCCTTGCTCAGCTCACAGTCATTTAAAAAATACTTTGAGAGCTAGCCATGAGAATTACAAATCATTTTTCAAAGGTATGTACAGCTCTGCAAATTACAATGAGTTTACAGGTGCAGTCTTATTCTGTGTAACCTAGAGATGAAAGAGTTATCAAGGACACTGATGTTCATTGCTGCATCGATGAAATCTTCATGAATTCAAAAACTGTAGCAATAATCTCTTTTATGGAAATAGATCTATGAGGTTGTCAAGCAGATGGCATCTGATTTCCTTCTAAGTGAGGAAGCCTTGTAAAGTAGTATAAAGGTCCAAAAACATTGGTCAGTAGGAGCAGAAAACGGAGGCAAACATCTTCACCCTCTTGGTGACCTGCTGGAACTTGGAGTAATAAAATGTGGCAGACACTCTGCCACCTAAGAAGATGCCATTTTTTTTCCTCTAATTTAAAGCTAAGGATGCTTCAATACAGAAAGATTAAGAGACTTGACCAAGATCACCAAGCTCACAAAGGTCATAATAAAGAGGTGGTTACCACAACTGTCACGAATGTCTCTCTCTCTCTCTTTCTCTCTCTCTCTCCCTCTCATACACACAGACACACACACACACACACACACACACACACAATCAATCATATACAGTTAGCATGTTAGCAGGGCTCAAAGTCTGATTATCAGCCCATTCTTTCTATCTACCTGCACTTTTAAGCCCACATGCTATCCTATTTTGGTAAATGCCATTGTTTCTTTAACTAGTCGAGGCTTTCCTAAATGTCCATGTGAACTGAATTTTCCCATTAAACAATTGCCCTGGATTAGTTAGTGGTTTTCCAAAGCTGCCCCTGGTAGTGGACAGTAGGCTTGTGTTGTGTTTCTCGTTCTCTTTAACTCCATCTTCCTTAAACTTCCCCTTTCCCTTGTAAGCATCATTGTCCATACTTCTTCTACCCCATGCTGATGCAGCTAAGCACTGTTAATGAAAATCCAGGAACCCAGCTGACCTGTTCTAATAAATTCTGTATTGTCACACCACCCTGCTTACTGCAAAGCAACATAACTACTCCTCCCTGACCACAGATGCTCTCAGATCAATATCTCAGGTCTTGACCCCTCAGCCTCTTTCTAATGACATATTTCGTGCTGTCTACAAAATAACTCTCCTTGGTGATCTGCCAAGATCTAAAACTAATTATGATGACACTGAGCCCAGTGTCCTCTCCCTCAAACCCTTGACCCATTTCAACTTGTCTACTCTGGTCAGGGGCACTGCTATCTGTCTGAGCACCCAGCAATATAACTGCGAGGTCATCTGCAGTCCCTCCTCCTCACCCATGCCCAAGGTCCAACACCAGTTCTACCAGTTCATCTTTCCTAATTTGGGGTCCATGTGTTCACATATCCTCTTTGTTCCTACAACTAAACCACACTGACCAACATTAATAGTGGAAGCATACAAATAAATGTCTCTCTCTCCAGATTCTCCTGATGTCATACCCACGGAACAACTGCTACGTCCTCATACACAAAATCTTCAGTATGATCAAGAGACCCTTCATTTTCTGGCCCCGCCTACTTCTCCAGACTCAACTCATGCCACTCACCCTCTAATTCACTATGTCTTTTTTTCCTTTTATATCTGCTTACTTGGCATGCTCTTTCTACCTCATAGCCTTTGAATATTTAGTCACTTTTCCTGGAATATTCTCAATCCAACACTGGCTAATACCTACTCAGCAGCTTCCTCCAGCCTTCATTCTAGTAAAATTCCCTTATTGCACCCTGCACTTTTTCTTCATCTACCAGGACAGCTTTCCAATGAAGCCACTGGATTCCAGTTCATTTTTTCGGACTTCCCATGAATGAGCAGATATAAAAGTTCTTGATCAGAGTTCCACATCTCCCAATCACTAATTAATGAACTTTTCTATCTGATTGGCACATAGAGGTTGCCAAAAAATATTTGTTGGCAAAGAATGATATTAATATGAACTGATCAGGTGTTTGGGGGGCCTTTTAAAAAAAAACACATCAGGATTTTTTTTCTTCCATGTGCTAAAGATGAAACTTGAATTCAGAGAAAGTCAAAGAAGTTGGTTAACCTGCTCAAGTCATATAGCTAGGAAGTAGCAAAGTGAGAATTTGAAAACAAATCAGAAATTAAATTCCAAGCAAGATTTTCAATATTGGCAAAGTGAGCTTATTGCTCCAATACATTAAGGAAATACACTGAACAAAAGAACGTCAAAGTTTAGAAAGACAGAAGCCTCTCATACTCCTATTTTTTAGCTACTCGGCATCCGTCAATGTAGCCACAGATAATGTCAGAGTTTTCATGCAACCTACATTACACCATACACATAATTCCTCTAAGCCCCTTCCCTCCACAGAAGTTGTCCTATACAAGTATACATGAAGCTAACCAGTTAAATAAAACTGTAAAGTCAGCCCAGATCAGTGAATCAGATTTCAATTTTCCATCTGTTTCAAGTGAGTCACATCCTACAGATTCAGGGTCAACCTTATGGGAGTGCACAGTAAGCAATTTCCTATCCTAGATTGGCTTTAATTAAAAAGGAACATCATAAAAATATCTTCTGCCATCAGTTCTACTGAGTGCTCCATGCCCAGGTAGTCTTTCAAGGCAAAACATCTTCATAGAGGAACTATTTCATTAAGTTTCTAATCAGTTAAAATACATATGTTTTATCAAGTTACTTTCCTATGAGTTAAAGGAGGGACATAGCAGCATCCACCATGTGGGTTAAAGTGTCTTGATTCACAAAAGCATGTCCTGGTTAAGAAAGCCGACTTGCGGCCGGGCGCGGTGGCTCACGCCCGTAATCCCAGCACTTTGGGAGGCCGAGGCGGGTGGATCACAAGGTCAAGAGATCGAGACCATCCTGGTCAACTTGGTGAAACCTCGTCCTACTAAAAATACAAAATATTAGCTGGGCATGGTGGTGCGTGCCTGTAATCCCAGCTACTCATAGGAGGCTGAGGCAGGAGAATTGCCTGAACCCAGGAGGCGGAGGTTGCGGTGAGCCGAGATCGCGCCATTGCACTCCAGCCTGGGTAAGGAGCGAAACTCCGTCT
>NW_016107361.1:6440999-6469636 GCF_001604975.1 Cebus imitator | reverse complement strand
AAAAAAAAAAGAAAGCTGACTTGCTAGACAGGCCATTCAACTGCCACTCTGCTGCCTACCAGTGCTGGGAACTTTGTAAGTTACTTAATCCCTGTGAGCTTCAATTTTCTAACTTGTACAATTAGCAAAATACTAAACTTCTATTTCGTATGAAATGGTGATAATTATTAATATTTAATTATAACTTATGGCAAAATCTATTTATATGGATTCCCCATATGCACAGTGAAAAGTGGAACGCATTTCATAATGATATTTGATGCATTTATTTTTAAGAAAGAAAATATCTACAAAAGTAGAAATCACTGATATAAAAAGACAGAAAAAAATGTAAATATAGCTTTCTCTCAGCAAATAAGTGGTAGTTTTTATGTGTGTCAGTGATGAGTATGACAAGATAGAGGTCTATATTCCGAATTAGCAATGTCAGGATTTTATACATATAACACTTCCATTTTTAATGTTATGAACCCTCTTACAGGTTGTCAAAAAATTCACTACCAAAATACTAGTCTTCCAGAATGCAGAAACTTTTAAAGAAGACTTTAATACCAGAATCTTTACCTCATATTAATTTCCGAGGGCTGCCATACTGAATTACCACAAACCATGTGCCTTAAAATAACAGAAATGTATTTATTCTCTTGCAGCTCCTGAGGCCAACAGTACAAGGGCCAGGTGCCAGCGGAGCCATGCAGCAGGAGCGTGAATCCTCCTAGGGGAGAATCCTCCTTTGCTTCCACCTTCGGGTGGTTTTTGCCATTCCTTGTGGCTGCATCACCCCAATCTCTGCCTCCATTTTCACATGGTCTTTCCTCTGTCTGTCAGTCTTTTTTTCTGTCTCAAAAACTTGTCTTTGGACTTAGGACCATCTGCACAATCCAGGAAATCTTATTATTTCAAGCGTCCTAGTTACATCTGCAAAGACCCTTATTTCAAATAGTCAAATTCATAAGTTCTGAGAGTTAGGCCACGGACTTATGTCTTTGGAGACCGCCATGCAATTCACTGTGACCACTAACAAATCATACTATAATCTTTTAATTTTAATAATAAAAAATATTTTAAAAAACAGCTCTTTTCTATTAAGTCTATATTCATTCTTTCAACTATTTAGTAGTGACCAAATGCCCTCTTCAAGCAGAAAATGTTAGGGAATGGACATACTATGGTGAATCAGGCAGCCATGGTTCTACCTTCACGGAAGTACTTTGTACTCAGAAAAAAAAAATTATTTTGTCTTATTTTTAATAAGCACTGAATTTCAAAATCCAGAAGCAAAAACCATAAAGCTTTTATTCTTTAGCAAATTAAGCCATTTAATATGTTAGCTCCAGCTATAGCATGCATTTATATTTTTATTAAAATTTTTAATGAGTATAAATACTTATCTCCCAGAGAATTTAAAAAATTAATGTTTATATTATGCTTCAGAATCATTGGATAAAAGGTGCTGCATAAATGCAATGCATTATTATTATGTGTTATTAAAGTAAATTGAATGCAATGCATGTAATAAAAATTTCCCTGTGACAAAAGTCTGACTTCTGTATATGGTTCCACACTGCTTAGACCATATTTAACTGTGAAACTACCAATATTAACATGAAATGCTTTTGCTGCAGTTTGGAATCAACAATGAATATGTGCTGTTTGGCATTCTGTTTTTAATTACATATCATATTTCCTACTAGATGTTGAAATTATAGGCCACAAAATTTTATATTACTTAATAAGTGCCAAAATTACAAAAATTAAAATTTTTTATTTCATAGAACTCATGCGGCTGAAGTTTTATTTGCTAACAGTAATATTAAGGACATATTGATGGAAATGAAATTTTTAAATTTCAAACAACCATGAGACTTCCAGGTCTACCCTCATATTTTCAATCAGTTTCTAATTATTAACATTAGAAGTAAGTAATAGAAAGCCTCTGTCAGTCTGGGTCTCAGGTATTTCAAGTTACAATAATCAAGAGATTAGGTAGTGAGATACAAGTCAGAGGAAAAAGGAGGGTATCCCTAGAGATTACGTCTGTCTAAATAATAGAGAGGATCGGGAGGGAAGAGGAAAAAGCCAAAGTGAAGGTGGGGAGGGAGTTTAGAATTTATGATGTGAAATGTTCAATAGCAACTTTAGGATAATGGAAGAACTGGAGAATTTAGGAAGGACTTTTGAGAAACCTAACCCAGAAACTCCCTTTAATGCACAATGAAGGAGGTAGGTAGACATTAGAATTCACTTTTCATTGTATTTGCTGGATGTACACTTTTTTCTTCTTTGAATATAATTATCTCTGGAAATTGTGCTACCTGCAGCTCTAAGATTCATTTGGGTTACAAAGGAATGTAATTAACCAAAAAACAAATGAGTTATAAGCTTTTTACTTTGTCAACTAGAGGTCCTTTCCTTTTTGCTACACAAGTCAAGGGAAAGTAGCCTCCTGTTTTGAAAGCTTAAATCTAACATTAGCATACAAAACCATATTGCCAAATTGAATTAATTGTTAGAATTAATCAACATTGAGGAAAACATGGATGCAGTTAGACAGCCATTTTTCAAATCATGTGAATTATCGCTTAAGCTGTAAAAAAAATCCTTGAATAATGCATGTTTTCTTTGTTTTTTTTAATTACCTCAAATATAGTTAATATTTTTTTAAATCAGTGAAACAATATAAATTATATATACACCAGAAGTCAATTTCAAAAAGGAGCAAATTAATTGTCTTAAAATGTGATGAGGTTAAGACAGGGATTTTAAACTTTTTATATGTTGGAATCATCTGGACCCCTTATTGCAAATGTAGATTCCAGGATTTAGTACAACCATGAAAAGTCTAATTCAGAAGGTCTGACGTGGAACACAGGCATCTGGCAAAGTGATTCTAAAGCAGAAGATTCATAAACCACAGTTTGAGAAAAGTTGAATTAAAGTTTGATTCCAAATAGCTGGAGAAAGTTTGGGGTGCACAAAGCTATATATGATATTTATCAGCAATTTCTTACTATATCCTAAAAGATTAGTCATTACAAGCCTGTCCCTAAATCCACATACATGATTTCAGAACCACTCAAAATTTCCATGCAAACTTTGTCCAGCCCATTCTTAAACTTGGCTCTGCATTTTTTAACTGCAGAAGCCGATGTCCATGTGAACTGTTTTTATAGCACATTTTTATTATAGTAAATTACTGGTATAGCATTAAATAATAAAATTTAGTTTATGAGGAAAAAAAGTAGTTATTTACATTAGAAAAGTTGAAACTCATTTTCCTCTACCTCTTCAACATTTTCTCACTGGTTTGTTTGCATGAATTAAACAAATGGAAATTTATGTAATTATTCTGTGAATCTGAGTAATGGACCCTTGAGTCTGAGTAAGTAAACCTCAGATTTACCATAACAGCATCTTTTCCCTCTAAATTGTCGTGATAATTTTCTTGATTCTCCAATTTGTGTGACCTAAATGCAAACAACCATTATGTTTTTTATTACTTACTAAACTCCTGTATCAGAGAAAAATAAGACCAGAATTATAAAGTTCTGTTAAAAAAAAAAAAATGACCACAACTTATCTACATCAAATTAATGTGGTTTAACTGCAATTCAAAAATATAAATCTCAAAGCACTTAATAAGCATTTTTATACAAAACATTACATAGGTTGCTCTTTTATTAATTGGGTCAAATGTTTGGTCTTATCTCAACTGGAAAACCAAGCTCTGAGTACCGCTTACCCAGGAATCTGGTCTTATGTATTGCTGAATCCCAGTGCCTAGAATAATTCTGACATGTATTTATAGAGTTCAACATGTATTTATAGAAGAAAGCACTATTCTGGTAAACTTCTGTAGATCAAGGTCAAAGATCATGTACTGTTTGGGAAAGTCAGGTGGATTTCTTCATCTATGTGCAAAGGTATGCCAATCAGTGGTTCATGAACAGATGATGATAAATAATAATGTCAAGATATTATGTAATATCACGGTAAGGCATGGTGGCTCACACCTGTAATCCCAGCACTTTGGGAGACCAAGGTGGGTGGGATCACAAAGTCAGGAGTTTGAGACCAGCCTGGCCAACACAGTGAAACCCCATTTCTACCAAAGATATAAAAATTAGCTGGATGTAGTGGCATGTGTCTGTAATCCCAGCCACTCAGGAGGCTGATCAAGGAGAATCGCTTGAACCTGAGAGGCCGAGGTTGCAGTGAGCTGAGATTGCACCACTGCACTCCAGCCTGGGCAACAGAGCAAGATCCTGTCTAAAAAACAAACAAACAAAAAAGATATGTAATATTATAGTCACTTGTCTTTTGGCTTTCATTGCATAGGTGACCTGAAGCAGGTTAATAATAAGGTGAAGCCTTCATCAAAGCATAACAGCAAACTATCTGACAGTCAAATCTATGAACAAAAGCCTCTTTGTAGGTTACTCATAAGGAATGTAGGAGTTTCACATCTTGTTGACTTAGTGTACACATAGCCTCCACAGGATTTTAGGATGTTAGAACATTTCTCTCTCTCATCCTCCCAGGTTCAGACATTGGATAAAGCCACGGAAGCCAAAACACATTATTACTTTCCAATATGTTCCCTTAAGGAAGGTGTGAGTCAGACCGTGGATGAGCTTAGCAAGAGATACGGTGAGCTCCAGATGCTGTGAATCAGTCAGAACCAATCCAGCATCTCTCTTGAGCATGGAATCAGTAACAAGAAAGACTTTGGCAAGTGATAAAACAGGATGGGAAGTTGGGAACTTTCCAAATCAGATATTCAGAATGTGGTTGCCTTTCTCTTTTTTTTTAATCGTTTGAATGGAAATAGTATAAACTCCCCAACATGTCAAATGCCTGGATTAAATAGAGAAGTAGAGCAAAACAAAATGTAAATGATTTGCAATTTACCATCCTTGTCAATGTTCCCCTTGATTAGCATAAATAATTCAGACTTTTAAAAACAATTTGTACTCCAATTGTTCAGATTGTGAAAAGTAATTGAATACATTATGTGGCTATGCTTGAATTTTTTCTTTTTGTTGTACTATGTGTTTAAGTAAACTGGATATACATCTAGAAGAACATTGTTTGATTGGAGCTAGTCTCTTGTGCTTATTAGTAAACATACTAGTTTGCTAGGATGTCAAAATACACTTCTACCCATAGACTTGATCACATTTGTACATCCTGTAAAAGTTTAGTATCAACAAAAATTTTGCTGTTCTCTTTAAAAAATAATCTTGGGAAATTCACTAAAATGGCACTGTCAAGTCATACATGAACAACCCTCTGCCAATCCAAACAAATAAAAATAATAGATAAAATATTAAAAATAGACTTAAAATGATAAATATAAAATAGAAGCTTTAAAAATTTAAACTCAGCTCATCACAAGGTAATCGTCTCTCTGGACTAGACGCACAAACAATTCTGTGGGGTACAGGCAGCAGTCCTGCTGGGTTCTATGTCTAGAAGTAGGCAGAGGCAACCAGGAGTTTGATACCCACACAATAATGGGGACTAAATTTATATGTGTAAGGGCAAAAGCTGGCTCACTGCTTGCAAACAGGGTCAGGATAGCATTCCTTAACCATGAAAAATAGCTGAAAGGAGCTGCAATTAAACATTTTCTAAGGTTACAGCTTATAGGACACTTAATGCCTGTGGTGGGCTGAATGCATCCCCCCTAAATTCATATGCTGAAGTCCTACCCCCAGTACAGAATGTTTTTGGAGAACAGGTCTTTAAGAGGTAATGAAGGTTAAATTGAGGACATTTGGGTGGTCCTAATCCAAAATACTGGTGTCCCTACAAGAAGAGGAGATTAGGACACAGATACACACTCACAGAAGGAAGACTATGTAAAGACACTTAAAGAAGATGGCCATTTACAAGCCAAGGGGAGACAACTTCAGAAGACCTCCAAACCTGCCAATACCTTCATCTTGAAGTTCCAGCTTCCACAACTATGAGGAAATCAGTCTCTGTTGTTTATTTCACTCATTTTGTGGTACTTTGTTACGACAACCTTAGCAAATTAGTACAATGCCTATAGAGGCAAAATGATGCAAACATAGCCTCACTGTCAGGCCCTGAGTCAAGCTGCCCATTAGTCAGTCACTTAAACATACGCTATTCCTAATATTCCCGTGGAACCAGAACCCCAAGGTGAAACTCTAAGATGAAGTTCTTAGCTGGAGTGAAAGTTTTCCTAGGAAGCTAGTTGGATACAACCAGAAAATCATAAAACAGGAACAGGAGTGTCCAGGGAGAAAAGGGAGAAGGGGAAATTCCACTCTGGATGAGTCTGCACACCAAAATTGCAAAACACATAACAAAAACTAATACCAAAAAAGGAAGCTAATCAAATAATCAGTTGGATGAGGAATTCACTCAATATCAAACTAAAACAATAGGGCAATCTAAAAATAATCTTAAAAATATTTTAGAATCCCAAAGAGATGAAGGAACACTCCTCCCAATAAAATAATAAGAAATTATGAAAAAGGACAAATGGATATTTAAAAAACAAATAAAATTTCCTGGAAATGAAAATTCATAGTTATAAGAAATTCAATAGACTAGATATATTCTAGAATAAATAGTGTCAAAAACCAAGTGAATTCCAAAAGAGTACTGAGGAATTCACCCAGAATATAGCAAAACAAGAAAAAGAGCAGTTAAGAGCTATGGAGAAAAAGTTGAAAATCTAAAAATCATCTGATGCAAGTTCCATAGGATAAGAAGAGAGAGCATGATGAAAAAGCAGCATTCAAAAATAGAATAACTAAAAATTTTCCTTATTTAAATCAATCTGGAGCCCATTAAAAGCATCAGTTTTTAAAATATGAATTATGAAAATTTCTTTCCAAGGGCAAAAAGCAGAACTGCATGCTTTTTCACTGTGAATCTTAATAAAGAAGTTAAACTCTAAAGAAAGCACAGACTTTAGAAAACATACTAACATCAAACAATTATACCTCGGTAGATGGGAGATTCCCCTTAAGCAAATGGATACACCTACCCTGGCAACCATCCTAAGATAATAATTAATCCTAGGTCAGTAAACAGGGCAGGCCATGAGGCTGGGAGAAAAGGAGATTTCTTCCTGTCTTGGGATCTAGATGCCAAGGAATAGAACCCTAACTGTACTAGTGATAGCAGCAGCAAAGAGTCATTTTGTGAATTAAGCCTCTAAATAAGTTCAAATCCTATTGGTATCCTGAGCATAGATGAGCTGTGTTCCCACCCTAAGAACCAAGGGCATGTCAGGAGCAGGCACAACTGATGTCTACTGCTAAAAGCTCTCATAGGAGATAGAAACATGAAAAACCCTTCAAAAAAATCAGTGAATCCAGGAGCTGGTTTTTTAAAAAGATTAACAAAATAAATAGACTGCTAGCCAGACTAATAAAGAATAAAAGAGACAAGACTCAAATAGACACAGAAAGGGGATATTACCACTGATCCCACAGAAATACAAACTACCATCAGAGAATACTATAAACACTTCTGTACAAGTAAACTAGAAAATCTAGAAGAAACAGAAAAATTATTGAACACATACAGCCTCCCAAGGCTAAACCAAAAAGAAGTTAAATCCCTAAATAGGCCAATAACAAGTTCTCAAATGGAGGCAGTAGTTAATAGCCTACCAACCAAAAAAGTCCAGGACCAGATGAATTCACAGCCAAATTCTACCACAGGTACAAAAATGAACTGGTACCAATCTTTATGAAACTATGCCAAACAATAGAAAAAGAGAGACTCCTCCCTAACTCATTTTATGAACCCAGCATCACCCTGATATCAAAATCTGGCAGAGACATAACAAAAAAAACAAAATTTTAGGCCAATATCCCTGATGAACATCAATGTGAAAATCCTCAATACTGGCAAACCAAATCCAGCAGCACATCAAAAAGCTTATCCACCATGATGAAATCAGCTTGATCCCTGGGATACAAGGCTGGTTCCACACAGGCAAATCAATAAACATAATCCATCACATAAACAGAACCAAAGGCAAAAACCACATGATTATCTAAATAGTTGCAGAAAAGGCCTTCAATAAAATTCAACATGCTTATATGCTAAAAACTCTCAATAAACTAGGTGTTGATGCAACATTATCTCAAAATAATATGACAAACCCACAGCCAATATCATACTGATGGGCAAAAGCTGGAAGCATTCCCTTTGAAAACAGGCATAAGACAAGGATTCCCTCTCTCACTACTCCTATTCAACATAGTATTGGAAGTTCTGCCCAGGGCAGCCAGGCAAGAGAAAGAAATAAAGGTATTTAAATAGGAAGAGAGGAGGTCAAATTGTCTCTGTTGGCAGATGACATGATTGTATATCTAGAAAACCCCCATCGTCTCAGCCCAAAATCTCCTTAAGCTAATAAGCAACTTCAGCAATGTCTCAGAATACAAAATCAATGTGCAAAAATCACAAGCATTCCTATATACCAACAACAGTCTAATAGAGAGTCAAATCATAAGTGACCTTCCTTTCACAATTGTTACAAAGGGAATACAACTTACAAGGGATGTGAAGAGCCTCTTCAAGGAGAACTACAAACCACTGCTCAAGGACATAAGAGAGGACACAAACAAATGGGAAAACATTCCATACTCATGGATAGGAAGAATCAATGTCATGAAAAGAGCCATACTGCCCAAAGTAATTTATAGATTCAATGCTATCCCCATCAAGCTGTCATCGACTTCCTTCACAGAATTAGAAAAAAACTGCTTTAAATTTCATATGGAACCAAAAAAGAGCCTGTATAGCAAAGACAATCCTAAGCAAAAAGAACAAAGCTGGAGTCATCATGCTACCTGACTTCAAACTATACTACAAGGCTACAGTAATCAAACAGCATGGTACTGGTACCATAGCAGACTTATAGACCAATGGAATAGAACAGAAACTTCAGAAATAACACCACACACCTACAACTATCTGAACTTTGACAAACCTGATAGAAACAAGGGATGGGGAAAGGATTCCCTATTTAATAAATAGTGTTGGGAAAATTAGCTACCCATATGCAGAAAACTGAAATGGGATCCCTTCCTTAAATCTTATTAAAAAATTAACTCAAGATGGATTAAAGACTTAAACATAAGACCTAAACCTATAAAATCCCTTAAAGAAAACCTAGGCAATCCCATTTAGGACATAAGCATGAGCAAATACTTCATGACTAAAGCACCAAAAACAACAGCAACAAAAGCCAAAATTGGCAAATGGGATCTAATTAAACTTAAGAGCTTCTGCACAGCAAAAGAAGTTATCATCAGGGTGAACAGGCAACCTACAGAATGAGTGAAAATTTTTCCAATCTATCCATCTGACAAAAGTCTAATATTCCGAATCTACAAAGAACTTATAAAAATTTACATGATAAAAAAACAAACAACCCCATCAAAAAGTGGGCAAAGGATAGGAAGAGACACTTCTCAAAAGAAGACATTTATGTGGCCAACAAACATGAAAAAAGGCTCATCATCACTGGTCATTAAAAGAATACAAATCAAAACCACAATGAGATACCATCTCACGCCAGTTAGAAGGGCAATCATTAAAAAATCAAAAGACAATAGATGCTAGAGAGGATGTGGAGAAATAGGAACACTTTTACACTGTTGGTGGGAGTGTAAATTACTTCAACCATTGTGGAAGACAGCGTGGGAATTCCTCAAGGATCTAGAACCAGAAATACCATTTGACCCAGCAATCCCATTACTGGGTACATACCCAGAGGAGTATAAATCATTCTAGTATAAAGACACAAGCACATGTATGTTTACTGCAGCACTATTCACAATAGCAAGACTTGGAAGCAACCCAAATGCCCATCAGTGATAGACTGGATAAAGAAAATGTGACACATATACACCACAGAATACTCTGCAGCCGTAAAAATGGATGAGTTCATGTTCTTTGCAGGGACATGGATAAAGCTAGAAACCATCATTCTCAGCAAAGTAGTACAGGAACCGAAAATCTAACACTGCATGTTCTCACTCAAAAGTGGGAGTTGAACAAGGAGAACACATAGAGGGGAACATCACACACCGGGGCCTGTGAGGGATTGGGGGGCTAGGGGAGGGATAGCATTAGGAGAAATACCTAATGCAGATGACAGGTTGATGGATGCAGCAAACCACCATGGCATGTGTATACCTATGTAACAACCTGCAGTTCTGCACATGTATCCCAGAACTTAAATTATAATTTTTTAAAAAGTCTTTCATATGTACCTTGCAAAATTTATTTACCTGCGTGAAGTAAAATAGCTAACAGTAAAACCATAACACTCAGGGCCTAGTGTTTTCTACCCAAAGACAACATAGTACACCTCTTTATTCCTGCAGGTGCTATCAAACCCTTGGTGAATTGGCCCACATTGGCATCCAAGCTGATGGAAGCATAAAGAAACAGGTATATTTGTTTGGTAGGACTGCCATAACAAAGTACCATAGACTGTAGGGCTTAAACACTATAAATGTATTTCCTTACAACTCTCAGAGCTAGAAGTCAAAGATCTAGGTCTCAGTAGGGTTGGCTTTGTTCTGAGGTCTCTCTTCTTGGCTTGCAGATGACCGTCTTCTCCCTTTGTCTTCACATGATCTTCCTTTGTGTAAGTCTGTGTCCTAATCCCCTCTTCTCATGAACACATGAGTCATTTTGGATTAGGGCCCACCCATATCATCTCATTTTGCTTTATTAATCTCTTTAAAGGTCCTGTCTCCAAATATAGTCACCTTCTCAGGGTTAGAAGAGTAATGGGAATTAAAGCTTCAACATATGAATTTGGGGAAACACAGTTCAGCCCATAATACCAGGTTTATCTTTAAATGTCAGACCATCAAAGACCAAGTCCTAGCAATGACAACAGGACTTTCTTGTAGCGACAGCAGCAAAGAGGTTCTGGAAGAGACAGACAGGAGTAGAGAGCAGGCTGTCCAACATTCAGCAGCTGCAGAAATCTGACCCTACTGCCTGGAGTAAAGGCATGGAGCCCTTACTCATGGACTTGTTTAAGCTGCTCTTAAGAAAACTTTGGGATTTCCTGCTAACTAGAGCAAATGGAAGCTCAAAGTGAATAACAAAGAAAACGATACTTTTTACCCCAAGAGAAGAAAGTGAGGCATTCCAATCATCATCTCAGAAGATGAGTGAAGCTTGTATTGCTAGAGGGGAAAAAAAAGTGAGAATGAGAGGTGGTGAATCTGAGAGGACAAGAAAAATGAGGTTTAAGCAATGTGGGTCTGCTGCTTACTGGACACTGCTTAGCAACTCTGTGCTGCAGATTCTACTTATGTCTGAAGGTAACCTACTAAATGCAGTACACAAGAGGAATGTTAAAAACAAATATTTTTTTAATGCAGTACCCATATTATGGTTTTTAAATCCCATATAATATTTAAGAATTTAAAAATAAATCTAAGCAAAAGGAACATGGAAAAGTTCTACTTATGACCTTACTTCTGAGATACATTTAACCACAGAGAGACTGCCATCACTCACAGAGCTGCTCCCTGATAACTGATCAGTACTCTAAGTCAAGTGTTCAAACACAACAGCCAAGGAGGAAGTTTCAAACATTTGTCGGTTCATTCAGCAAATATCAATAAAAATAATAGGAAATGACAGAGATGAGGTCACTACTCTCACACTGTTTCCATTTATACCAAATAAGAATAATCTAAGAATGGTTTGATAAAGGACTACTTACAAAATCACAGTCAAAATGAAAACAAGCTACAACATACAGTGCAACACAGGGGCTGAACCATCATAAGCCTGAAAGAGGAAGAAAAGGGGCAGTTACAGGAACCAGGAAGAAGAGTCATGTGGAGAGGGCCATCTTAACAGAAGCTGTGACTCCGTCAAGAACAGCTAGCAAAGTGGACTGTTAGGAAGGGAACTAGAAGAATTAAAACCCCAATTGTCTCAACTCCCTCCCTGTGTCTCCTGCCAGGGGATACCATGGACCAAATTCAACCTGGACCAGAACGAGGGAGCCCTCAACTGTAGCCCATGCAGGTCAGCTGCCAGGGCTGAGAGCAGGGTAACCAATTGTGATATCCTGTTCCAGATGGGAGAAAGGAAGATGCCTGGCCTGCACCCCTATCATTCCATTCCATCTCGTTGAGTCCAGTGCACAGAGCTTGCTCTCTTTCACAAACACCATGTTGGACCCGCTTCAATAAACGGCCTTTCCAAATATTTGATGTTTTATAGTAATGGCAAAGAACTTCACCCTCGAAGAATTTGGACTCTTATGAGATCAACACTTACAAATTTCAAAGCATTTGCTTAAAACATTCCCAAAGGGTTGGTGATGGAGCATGAAAGGCTGGGAGTTCTTTCTGGCAAGGGTTGGTGATAATAGCAGCTTAGTAAGCGGTGGCTCCCACAGCCTGTGCCTGGGTAAGAAGATTTCAAAAACCTATATTCTGAGTTGAAATGTGGCTCCTACAAGAAGAGAAAGCCCTTAAAAATTATCACGGGCAGTAAAATGAGCTAATATGAACTGGTTTTGTGTTGTTTCTCCAAACACCCATAGAACGTGCTCGGAGTCAACGTCATCATCCCCCCAACCACCATCGCCTTTTTTCTTGATTGTCTCAATATTATACCTCCTTGTTTTGAGCCAATTATTGAAATGTTTTCAAGAATATCCCTCCCTTCCCTTCATGTATTTTAAATGTTTTGAAAACCCTTTTATCCATAGGTCTCAAATCATTTTATAAACATTAATTTTTCCCAACAAGTATATATGAGGTCAAAACATAACTATCCCTTTCTTCCCATTTGTTTAAATACAAGATACACAGAAACAATAAGAAATCATATCACTGGTCTCAGAACGATCCATTGCAGACTAGAATTCAACTCTCCAGTTCCTAGCAATCTTCTCAGCCCTTATAGCACTAGAAAAAAATACCTCAGTCTTTTGTTTTTTATTATCCTATACTAATAATTGAGGAGACTCCTAAGGAAATAAATGATTCTTGAGCACCTAATATGTGTCAGACACTGTGCTTTTTTTTTCCACCTTTTATTTTAGGCTCGGGGGTACATTGTGTGTCATGGGTGCATTGATATACAGATTATTTTGTCACCCAGGTTATAAGTGTAGTACCCAATAGGTAATTTTTTGATTCTCAACCTCCTTCCACCCTATACCCTCAAGTAGTCCCCACTGTTTATTGACCCTATTCTCATGTTTATGGGTAGTCAGTGTTTAGCTCCCACTTCTAAATAAAAATATGCAGTATTTGGTTTTACGTTTCTACATTAATTTGCTTAGGATAATGGCCTTCAGCTCCAACCATTTTGCTGCAAAGGACATGATCTCAATCTTTTTATGGTTGTATGGTACTCCATGGTGTATATGTACCACATTTTCTATATCTAGTCCATCATTAATGGGCATTTACATTGACTCAATGTCTTTGCTATTGTGAATAGTACTGTAATGAACATGCAGGCACATGCGTCTTTATGGTAGAATGATTGATATTCCTTTGAGAATATACCCAGTAATGAGATTGCTGGGCCAAATGCTAATACAAAGTTCTTTGAGAAATCTCCAAACTGTTTTCCACAGTTGCTGAAATAATTTACATTCCCACCAGCACCGTATAAACAATCTTTTGTCTCTACACTTCTTCAGCATGTTATTTTTTGATTTTGTATGCATAGCCCTTCTGCTGGTATGAGATGATATCTCATAGTGGTTTTGATTTGCATTTCTCTAATTATTAGTGATATTGAGCATTTTTTCATATGCTTGTTAGCTGTGTGTATATCTTCTTTTGAGAGATGTCTGTTCATGTCCTTTGCCCATTTTTTAATGGGGCTGGTTGGTTTTGCTTATTTTTTTGTTGAAGTTCCTTATAGATTCTGGATATTAGACTTTTGTTGGTTCAATGCATAGTTTACAAATATTTTCTCCCATTCTGTAGGTTGTCTGTTTACTCTGTTGATAGTTTCTTTGGCTGAGACACTGTGCTTTAAAGCAGTGACTCTCAAACTTCACAGCACATTCAAAGTATCTAAAAAAAAAAAAAAAAAAAAAAAAAAAAAAAAAAAAAACGATCATGCCCAGGATGCACTCCATACCAATTAAATCAGGAGCCCAGGCATGGGGCACAGGAATCAGTATTTTTTAAAACTCCCCAGGTAATTTCAATATGTGGTAAAATTTTGAACCAGTGTTTGAAATACTTGCCACTCAGGTGTGATATACAGACTAATGGCATCAACATCATCTAGGAGTTTCTGGAACATGCAGAATTTCATACACCACACAAGACCCACTGAGACAATGTTCATTTTAACAAGCTCCCAAGTGATTAATATGCATATTGAAGTTTGAGAAACTGCTTTACATAATCCAATGATCAAATGAGACCAGTGGCACTATCCCCACTTTAAAAATAAAGAAACACGTTCAGAAAAGTAATACTCAGAGATTCTAACATGGGACTGATTGACTTAAAAGTTCATGCTCTTTTGACCACATCAGTTATAAAACTGAAGGAAGTGATTCACAGAGTCTTTTGGAAAGCTGAGCAGAAGCCTTTAAAATCTTGCTCAAGAATTAATGCAAATATGCCCCAAATTTTGAATGTATTTTGAAGGATTTATTATCCCAGAAGCCCTCCATACAAACCTCCAGGCCCAAGGACCTCAGGTAGTCAATACTCCAACCCCCTTTTTCCTGTAACTACTCCACGACCTACATATGAAGATTTAATTTTTTTATTATAAAATGAGATATATTAAGAAAATAAACAGGCTGAGCACAGTGGCTCATGCCTGTAATCCCAACACTTTGGGAGGCTGAGGCGAGTGAATCACATGAGGCCAGGAGTTTAAGCCCAGCCTGCAATATAACAAAACCTCATCTCTACTAAAAAAAATTAAAAATAAAAAATCAGCCAGGCATGGTGGTACATGCCTGTAATCCCAGCTACTCAGGTAGCTGAGGCACAAGAATTGCTTGAACCTGGGAGGCAGAGGTTGCAGTGAGCCAAGATGGTGCCACTGCACCCAAGCCTGGGCAACAGAGTGAGACCCTGTCTCAAATAAACAAGAAAATAAACTTTACCTCGGATGGTTATATTTTGCGTGGATGTATATATGTATGGGTACGGGGCGGGCACATACACACACAGACGCATACACACACACACACACACACACACACACACACACACANACAGGAACCGAAAATCTAACACTGCATGTTCTCACTCAAAAGTGGGAGTTGAACAAGGAGAACACATAGAGGGGAACATCACACACCGGGGCCTGTGAGGGATTGGGGGGCTAGGGGAGGGATAGCATTAGGAGAAATACCTAATGCAGATGACAGGTTGATGGATGCAGCAAACCACCATGGCATGTGTATACCTATGTAACAACCTGCAGTTCTGCACATGTATCCCAGAACTTAAATTATAATTTTTTAAAAAGTCTTTCATATGTACCTTGCAAAATTTATTTACCTGCGTGAAGTAAAATAGCTAACAGTAAAACCATAACACTCAGGGCCTAGTGTTTTCTACCCAAAGACAACATAGTACACCTCTTTATTCCTGCAGGTGCTATCAAACCCTTGGTGAATTGGCCCACATTGGCATCCAAGCTGATGGAAGCATAAAGAAACAGGTATATTTGTTTGGTAGGACTGCCATAACAAAGTACCATAGACTGTAGGGCTTAAACACTATAAATGTATTTCCTTACAACTCTCAGAGCTAGAAGTCAAAGATCTAGGTCTCAGTAGGGTTGGCTTTGTTCTGAGGTCTCTCTTCTTGGCTTGCAGATGACCGTCTTCTCCCTTTGTCTTCACATGATCTTCCTTTGTGTAAGTCTGTGTCCTAATCCCCTCTTCTCATGAACACATGAGTCATTTTGGATTAGGGCCCACCCATATCATCTCATTTTGCTTTATTAATCTCTTTAAAGGTCCTGTCTCCAAATATAGTCACCTTCTCAGGGTTAGAAGAGTAATGGGAATTAAAGCTTCAACATATGAATTTGGGGAAACACAGTTCAGCCCATAATACCAGGTTTATCTTTAAATGTCAGACCATCAAAGACCAAGTCCTAGCAATGACAACAGGACTTTCTTGTAGCGACAGCAGCAAAGAGGTTCTGGAAGAGACAGACAGGAGTAGAGAGCAGGCTGTCCAACATTCAGCAGCTGCAGAAATCTGACCCTACTGCCTGGAGTAAAGGCATGGAGCCCTTACTCATGGACTTGTTTAAGCTGCTCTTAAGAAAACTTTTTGATTTCCTGCTAACTAGAGCAAATGGAAGCTCAAAGTGAATAACAAAGAAAACGATACTTTTTACCCCAAGAGAAGAAAGTGAGGCATTCCAATCATCATCTCAGAAGATGAGTGAAGCTTGTATTGCTAGAGGGGAAAAAAAAGTGAGAATGAGAGGTGGTGAATCTGAGAGGACAAGAAAAATGAGGTTTAAGCAATGTGGGTCTGCTGCTTACTGGACACTGCTTAGCAACTCTGTGCTGCAGATTCTACTTATGTCTGAAGGTAACCTACTAAATGCAGTACACAAGAGGAATGTTAAAAACAAATATTTTTTTAATGCAGTACCCATATTATGGTTTTTAAATCCCATATAATATTTAAGAATTTAAAAATAAATCTAAGCAAAAGGAACATGGAAAAGTTCTACTTATGACCTTACTTCTGAGATACATTTAACCACAGGGAGACTGCCATCACTCACAGAGCTGCTCCCTGATAACTGATCAGTACTCTAAGTCAAGTGTTCAAACACAACAGCCAAGGAGGAAGTTTCAAACATTTGTCGGTTCATTCAGCAAATATCAATAAAAATAATAGGAAATGACAGAGATGAGGTCACTACTCTCACACTGTTTCCATTTATACCAAATAAGAATAATCTAAGAATGGTTTGATAAAGGACTACTTACAAAATCACAGTCAAAATGAAAACAAGCTACAACATACAGTGCAACACAGGGGCTGAACCATCATAAGCCTGAAAGAGGAAGAAAAGGGGCAGTTACAGGAACCAGGAAGAAGAGTCATGTGGAGAGGGCCATCTTAACAGAAGCTGTGACTCCGTCAAGAACAGCTAGCAAAGTGGACTGTTAGGAAGGGAACTAGAAGAATTAAAACCCCAATTGTCTCACCTCCCTCCCTGTGTCTCCTGCCAGGGGATACCATGGACCAAATTCAACCTGGACCAGAACGAGGGAGCCCTCAACTGTAGCCCATGCAGGTCAGCTGCCAGGGCTGAGAGCAGGGTAACCAATTGTGATATCCTGTTCCAGATGGGAGAAAGGAAGATGCCTGGCCTGCACCCCTATCATTCCATTCCATCTCGTTGAGTCCAGTGCACAGAGCTTGCTCTCTTTCACAAACACCATGTTGGACCCGCTTCAATAAACGGCCTTTCCAAATATTTGATGTTTTATAGTAATGGCAAAGAACTTCACCCTCGAAGAATTTGGACTCTTATGAGATCAACACTTACAAATTTCAAAGCATTTGCTTAAAACATTCCCAAAGGGTTGGTGATGGAGCATGAAAGGCTGGGAGTTCTTTCTGGCAAGGGTTGGTGATAATAGCAGCTTAGTAAGCGGTGGCTCCCACAGCCTGTGCCTGGGTAAGAAGATTTCAAAAACCTATATTCTGAGTTGAAATGTGGCTCCTACAAGAAGAGAAAGCCCTTAAAAATTATCACGGGCAGTAAAATGAGCTAATATGAACTGGTTTTGTGTTGTTTCTCCAAACACCCATAGAACGTGCTCGGAGTCAACGTCATCATCCCCCCAACCACCATCGCCTTTTTTCTTGATTGTCTCAATATTATACCTCCTTGTTTTGAGCCAATTACTGAAATGTTTTCAAGAATATCCCTCCCTTCCCTTCATGTATTTTAAATGTTTTGAAAACCCTTTTATCCATAGGTCTCAAATCATTTTATAAACATTAATTTTTCCCAACAAGTATATATGAGGTCAAAACATAACTATCCCTTTCTTCCCATTTGTTTAAATACAAGATACACAGAAACAATAAGAAATCATATCACTGGTCTCAGAACGATCCATTGCAGACTAGAATTCAACTCTCCAGTTCCTAGCAATCTTCTCAGCCCTTATAGCACTAGAAAAAAATACCTCAGTCTTTTGTTTTTTATTATCCTATACTAATAATTGAGGAGACTCCTAAGGAAATAAATGATTCTTGAGCACCTAATATGTGTCAGACACTGTGCTTTTTTTTTCCACCTTTTATTTTAGGCTCGGGGGTACATTGTGTGTCATGGGTGCATTGATATACAGATTATTTTGTCACCCAGGTTATAAGTGTAGTACCCAATAGGTAATTTTTTGATTCTCAACCTCCTTCCACCCTATACCCTCAAGTAGTCCCCACTGTTTATTGACCCTATTCTCATGTTTATGGGTAGTCAGTGTTTAGCTCCCACTTCTAAATAAAAATATGCAGTATTTGGTTTTACGTTTCTACATTAATTTGCTTAGGATAATGGCCTTCAGCTCCAACCATTTTGCTGCAAAGGACATGATCTCAATCTTTTTATGGTTGTATGGTACTCCATGGTGTATATGTACCACATTTTCTATATCTAGTCCATCATTAATGGGCATTTACATTGACTCAATGTCTTTGCTATTGTGAATAGTACTGTAATGAACATGCAGGCACATGCGTCTTTATGGTAGAATGATTGATATTCCTTTGAGAATATACCCAGTAATGAGATTGCTGGGCCAAATGCTAATACAAAGTTCTTTGAGAAATCTCCAAACTGTTTTCCACAGTTGCTGAAATAATTTACATTCCCACCAGCACCGTATAAACAATCTTTTGTCTCTACACTTCTTCAGCATGTTATTTTTTGATTTTGTATGCATAGCCCTTCTGCTGGTATGAGATGATATCTCATAGTGGTTTTGATTTGCATTTCTCTAATTATTAGTGATATTGAGCATTTTTTCATATGCTTGTTAGCTGTGTGTATATCTTCTTTTGAGAGATGTCTGTTCATGTCCTTTGCCCATTTTTTAATGGGGCTGGTTGGTTTTGCTTATTTTTTTGTTGAAGTTCCTTATAGATTCTGGATATTAGACTTTTGTTGGTTCAATGCATAGTTTACAAATATTTTCTCCCATTCTGTAGGTTGTCTGTTTACTCTGTTGATAGTTTCTTTGGCTGAGACACTGTGCTTTAAAGCAGTGACTCTCAAACTTCACAGCACATTCAAAGTATCTAAAAAAAAAAAAAAAAAAAAAAAAAAAAAAAAAAAAAACGATCATGCCCAGGATGCACTCCATACCAATTAAATCAGGAGCCCAGGCATGGGGCACAGGAATCAGTATTTTTTAAAACTCCCCAGGTAATTTCAATATGTGGTAAAATTTTGAACCAGTGTTTGAAATACTTGCCACTCAGGTGTGATATACAGACTAATGGCATCAACATCATCTAGGAGTTTCTGGAACATGCAGAATTTCATACACCACACAAGACCCACTGAGACAATGTTCATTTTAACAAGCTCCCAAGTGATTAATATGCATATTGAAGTTTGAGAAACTGCTTTACATAATCCAATGATCAAATGAGACCAGTGGCACTATCCCCACTTTAAAAATAAAGAAACACGTTCAGAAAAGTAATACTCAGAGATTCTAACATGGGACTGATTGACTTAAAAGTTCATGCTCTTTTGACCACATCAGTTATAAAACTGAAGGAAGTGATTCACAGAGTCTTTTGGAAAGCTGAGCAGAAGCCTTTAAAATCTTGCTCAAGAATTAATGCAAATATGCCCCAAATTTTGAATGTATTTTGAAGGATTTATTATCCCAGAAGCCCTCCATACAAACCTCCAGGCCCAAGGACCTCAGGTAGTCAATACTCCAACCCCCTTTTTCCTGTAACTACTCCACGACCTACATATGAAGATTTAATTTTTTTATTATAAAATGAGATATATTAAGAAAATAAACAGGCTGAGCACAGTGGCTCATGCCTGTAATCCCAACACTTTGGGAGGCTGAGGCGAGTGAATCACATGAGGCCAGGAGTTTAAGCCCAGCCTGCAATATAACAAAACCTCATCTCTACTAAAAAAAATTAAAAATAAAAAATCAGCCAGGCATGGTGGTACATGCCTGTAATCCCAGCTACTCAGGTAGCTGAGGCACAAGAATTGCTTGAACCTGGGAGGCAGAGGTTGCAGTGAGCCAAGATGGTGCCACTGCACCCAAGCCTGGGCAACAGAGTGAGACCCTGTCTCAAATAAACAAGAAAATAAACTTTACCTCGGATGGTTATATTTTGCGTGGATGTATATATGTATGGGTACGGGGCGGGCACATACACACACAGACGCATACACACACACACACACACACACACACACACACACACACACAGAGTATTTCCTCCAAATACTACAAATGCCTTGGGAATTCTGCAACCAACGTCCTTTCAGAATACACAAGGTAATATTGGCAAAAGGTAACATTTTACATGGGCTCTTCTCCACACCTGTTAGCAATTGAACCTAATTGTTCAGCAGCTGGGACTGATTTGGGATTCTTTCACTATACCTCATTATTCCTTTTTCATGATTTTTTTCTGGTTTGGAGCTGCTGCTGCTGCTGCTGCTTCTGCAGGATGTATATATTTTTGAAACTAAAAAGACGTACTTTGAAATGTCTCTGGAGAGAGACATGAAAGTAATTTTTTATATACTATTTTGCAGTTGAATTTATTTAAACTGATGGTGGTGATTATTAGGTGTGGAAAATCCAAGGGTGAGAAAAACTTTAGTTGGCCATTTTTCATTGTCTTAGATCTCTTTCTCTTCTTTAGGTAGTTTGGCTAAACTCATAAAGGATTGTGATTTGCACATATATGTGAACTGGAATGCCAAGGAATATTGTCATTTACAGGTAGAGAAAGAAAGCTGGAAACCATCTGGAGCAGAAGAACACAAGAACATAGCATTAGCTGAATTGCATCATGGAACCAATGTGCCCTTGATGAAACATTGGATGGAATAAACCATTTTCAGAAGAAACATGAGGAAGATAATAAAGGCAAGGATTTAAGATGCATAGAGAAAGAGTAATAGTTGCACACATATACATACATATTTACGTATGAAAATACAAAAATGCATATAAGATGATCGTGTATCAAGTGACTATTTAAGAGTGTTTACTTGCAAGTCCAGTGTGTCCTTCCCTGAATGTGCTTATCCAGCATTTAGAACAATGGCTGCCTAGATGATACAGTATATTTCCCCTTACTATCATGATTTGGGAAAAAAAAATATTAATTCTTTGAGTCAGATAGTGCAATGGAACATGTATTTGAAATCAACACTTCAAGCCAGGGTGCTCACATCTGTAATCCCAGGAGTTTGGGAGGCTGAGGTGGGTGGATTGCTTGAGCCAGGAGTTCAAGATCACCTGGGCAACATAGTGGGATCCTGTCTCTATAAAATTTTTTTAAAAATTAGCTGGGCCTGGTGGCAGGTACCTGTGGTCTTACCTACTCAAGAGACTAAGGCAGGAAGATTGCTTTAGCCTGGGATGTCAAGACTGCAGTGAGCCATGATTATGCCAGAACCCTCTAGCCTGGGAGGCAGAATAAAACCTTGTCTCTAAAAATATATATAAAAATAAATAAACACCTCAAAGCCTGACTGTGGCACTGGAATTAAATAAAAATCAGACTTGTATTCATCTCCATCTAAATTAATTTTGATATTTAAGGACTACAGAGACCTAATAATGAGGCAATCTTATTTATCAAGCAGGATCTCCAAGGAGAGCTATAAAGTAGAGGCATTAGTGGGAAAAAATACTTTGTAATGATTTAGATTCCTTAAATCATTGAATGGCAAAGTTCACTAAGATCACATACTTTTATTGCATTGACTCACATTCACTTCCACCTACATATAATTCCTTCTCCCTTCAGACCCGTACAGAATGTTAATTAATCATGCTGCCATGATACATTTTCCCGGTTTCTCCATGCCTGAAATTTTCTCCAGTATTAAGTTTTAATTTCCTTCACTCTTCACCAAATGACGGGTGCTCCTCAGATCCCAGCAGATGGTCTTACAAGTACTACTCAGGCTGATGAAGAAGACTATGGGTCAATGGCATTGAAAGTTGTTGAAAAATATTTAAACCCTCTGTCCTTAAATCTCTAGTTGGTAGTACACATTTCTTCTTAAACAATGAGAGCAGATGTGTTGCTAGAGCTTATATGTTTAACCAAAATCAGAATATTCACCCTGTTGATAGTTTGCTTTCCGTCATCATGTCAACATATACATCATGTTCTTTTGTACACATATTTAGGACATGCAGAGTCTGTATTCATTATAATAGACAATTTGCATGAATATTTATAACCCTGAGTTGAATAGTTAGAATTACACTAATTTGCATCACTATTGATGGAGTTAGGTTTGGATTTACCTATTAGTGTTCTTATAAATCTCATTAATAGATGTAATAGAGGTCCTCTTACCAATGTGCCCTCAGTAATTCTGCAACCATAGCAATAGAAAGCATTAAAGTGTCTTGAGACAATTTTCTTTAAAATAATGTCTCTGTGGTTTGCCAGATATTTACTGCAACACAGTGTTTTATGTCTTTATCTTTCTTAATGCATAATTAGCATTGATATTGGCTTGAGAAGGGAGCTACTGTTCAGAAAGAATGCCTAAATGATAAAGAAAGAACATATTTACTCTTATTAAGGTAAGTAGTACATTTGTAATGACTTCACAGAGTAAATATATGCTGACTTGAAGATTATGATCTTCAGTAGAATTAGGTAAACACTAACAACAAGTTTACAAAATTGTATTTTTGGTGGACTCAAGCTGTTGCTAATTCTGAGGAGCATATATTTTCAAAGATTGGATGAAAACAAAAGATCAATGGCATAAACTATAAATTCAAATTCATACTTCCTTAATTCATCAGTTACAGCACTTTATCCTCTCAAATATCTGAATGATGATGAACTTGACCCCAACAACGAGTTAGCAAAGTGTAGTGGGAACAGTTTGGCTGGATGTAGTGGCTCATGCCTATAATCCCAGCACTTTGGGAGGATAAGACAGGTGGATTACCTGAGGTCAGGAGTCGAGACCAGCCTGGCCAACATGGTGAAACCCTGTCTCTACTGAAAATACAAAAATTAGCCTGGCATGGTGGTATGCGCCTGTAATCCCAGCTACTCAGGAGGCTGAGGCAGGAGAATCACTTGAACCCTGGAGATGGAGGTTGCAGTGAGCCAGGATAGCACCATTGTACTCCAGCCTGGGTGATAGGAGCAAAACTCCATTACACACACGCGTGCGCGCACACACACACCCACACACACACACACAGAAAAGAAACAGTTTGAGTCGGACTAGATTTGGGGCTCTGATCCTGCCCCTGCCACAATCTAGTTGTATAACCTTAGACAGGAAACTTAACATTTGGGGAATTCTGTTTCCTTAGAGGAAATACAGCTTGCAGGACAAGATGATCTCTTCAGTCCCTTCCAGCTCTGTCCTTCAAGACATCAGCAGTTTTGGAAAGCCTTAAGATAAAAGAACCAGGCAATAGCCATTCTGCTCTGCTTCTCACCTCATCAGTTATTGTATAGTTCATGTGAGGCAAGATATGTCAAATTTGTTGGAAATGAAAGAATATGAAGCAAAACAATGGGAGAGAAAGGCAGGGGTGGCATTCCATAGTGAATCATCTTTCACCTATCACATTTAAGTCTTTGTGCCCTGCTCCTTTTAATTTGCATTTTTTTCCATATTTTACTTATCTTTATTGCATTGACCCACACTCAGAGAGTCTCAACCCAAAGGTTTTCACTTCTAATTTTACAAAAGTTAAACCCTTTTTAACTTTATAAAATTTCAAAGGATAGCACATTATGTTTGCAATCTTTCAATCTGTTGGTTGACAATACCTGCTTAATCAGCATTTAACAAACCTTCTTCTAGTACCCAGGGATTAATGGAATAAAAACAGATTCATAGAACCTACACTCTAGTGGGGAAAAATATGTAATAAAATAATTACACAGGCCAAAGTAAAATGTGAAATGGCAAAGAGACACAATGAATTTAGCAACTTTAATTAGATTTGTATATTAGTAATCACAACAGCTCCTATACACATTAAAAACTAATAGCATATCCTTTTTTCAGACTATGCTTGATGTATTATTGCAGGCCCTTTACAATAAAACTTCCATACCACAAATCCATACCCAACATGTTAGGAATTTCTATGTTGTATGGCCATTGTGCCCTTAGCTAGAATTTATGTTAATTGAAGGCAAAGATCTTGCTTATTAATTAAATTGTCATTAAATATATTAATATAAATAACTGCTAGCTTCTGTGTCAGACAAACCCCAGATTTATTTCTCACTTCTGATACTTTCACAATGCCAAATGCTGATGAAAGGCAGGGTAAAGAAGGAAAGAGAATGTGTTCCACAGAAGTCAAACTAGCAGAATCTCTACCTCCTTAAGGTTGCACTCCCTAGAATACTACTTTCTGAGGCTGCCAGATAAGGACAGCACAGATGTGAAGGAAGCATTCCAGCGTTAACTACCTCAACCCAGAACTTTACCACCACAAAATGATATAATCACTCCACGCACAGTCTTCCCTACCACCTAGGCCTGTATCACTAATGCCTTGTATGGTGCCCCCTCAATGAGAGTTTATTGCATGAAATAATGTAATGTGAAATACAATGTGCTCTACCATCAAGCATTGCAAAATGATTTTTTTTTGCCCCTTTCTACCATGACACAACAGAATCTACAGCCCTGGCACAAAAGAAAAAGAGACATTTGGTATCAGCCATCACCTGGAAACACTGCAAACATGACTCAGAACTTCACATCGGTTGTCTGTGAAGTGTTCCCATGACTCTGCGGGAATGGGAGATCACTGGTAGGGATCTGGTGGCTGCTGCCTCGTTGTGACAATCACACTGAGCCTCTCTAATAAAATTCAGTCCCGTTCCTGCTTCTTTGAAGGGATAAGAGAGGCTGGCTACTTCCCACCAGCACTGAGCCTATCTCCTGCCAGTTTCAAAGCAAGGGTAACAGAAGTGCTTTCCACAAAGTAAAATATGCACACAAACTCCCAACACCCACCAAAGAAGGAAACACTAATTTCTGTAAGGTAAATATTTCTGTTACTGGTCAAAATTCTAGGTTTTTAAATATAAAAACTGCCTTATTCCCAGAGGTCTTTGAGTTCTGAAAGCAGTTTTGCTTTAGCAATCTCATTTGATCCTCAAAATAATGTTATGCCATACGTAGGGAAGGAGATTTTATCACTATTTTAAGGGTAAGGAAATATCCATAGGGTTCGGTGGCCTGCCCAAAGGTCACATGGGGGAGGAAGAGCTGTCACTAGGCACAGACCCAGGCCCTCTGACTAACGACACAGTACTTTTTGAACATCACATCATGACCCATCTCCAAATGGATGACGATCCCTTTGACTGTGGGTTGTGGTTTTGGCAGTCACACCCACCTTTGTGATTACTGCCAAACTTGGCTGTCTCAGATGCTTGCTATTCAAAATGACCACAGAAGGCTAAATCCAGAGGGTAGCAGTTAATAAAAAAAACTGCTGAGACACCTCTAGGTCTCTAGGTTGCCTCCAGTGAAGTCAAATGTAATGTCAGACAGCACTCAGATGTCTAGTCCTTTTAAGATGCAATAATAAGCCCCCTATAAAACAAACAACCTGATCAGTTTTCAGGGAAAACAATTTCTTTCTACATTTTTTTTTTAAAGATAGAGTCTCACTCTGTTGCCCAGGCTGGAGTGCAGTAACACCATCTCAGCTCACTGCAACATTCGCTTCCCCTGTTCAAGGGATTCTTCTGTCTCAGCGTCCCCAGTAGCTGAGATTACAGGCACCTGCCATCATGCATGGCTAATTTTTGTATTTTTAGTAAAGATAGGGTTTCACCATGTTGGCCAGGCTGGTCTCGAACTCCTGACCTCAAGAGATCCATCTTCTTTGGCCTCTCAAAGTGCTGGGATTACAAGGGTGAGCCACCACGCCTGGCCTCTACATTACATTTTCTAAATTTTTTATCTACCACATAGCTATTCTGAAGATGGTCTTAATTTTCAATGTTTATTTTACGAAAACTTAAGTTTACTTACCCTGCCTCTTTTCATGCCAAAACATTTACATAAAACTCAAGAAATCCGTAACTCAGCATAATTAGCACATGGCATTCTCCCTGTTCTTCCTAAAATGACTGTCTGTACATGAAAGAACCATAAAATATTTTGGTTTTATTTTTTCAGTTCCTATGAAAAGAATTTACAATTATAAATGGTTAACAGAAATTAATTATATTTGCCTTGTATTTAAATCAAGCTGTTTATGCATACTCGTTATGCGCCAGCACAGCTCATTGCTTATATAGGTGTTCAATAAATATTTATTAAATCATTGATGGAATGAATGATGCAATGCCCTATGAAAATACAATGTCTTTGTCCTGCTGTATGAATTTTGGTAGAAAATTAAAGTAGAGAGTTACAAAGAATAGAAAGTAAGGCCTTTGAAGACAAAGATCGTAGTCATTAATACTAAATAACTAAATGACTTAGGACAAACTACGTGATTCACTAGGCCTTTAGGTTTCTTAACAACAGAATAAGAGTATGGATAAGAATTGAGGTGGTCTCTAAGACTTTCAGCCACAAGTATTATGTAATTCTAGATTGAAAAGTATCAGCCAGAGAAAAATACCATTCTCACCGGAAAATAAGTATGAATGAAGGGTGATCCCAGACCAAGGCCTAGCTTTTTAAGTTTAAATGTGCCTGGGGGGTTTTAAGGTTCTTAAAGAGTCTAATTGAAGACAATGAGGACTTCCCAGAGTCTAATAGAGATTGCTTTTAGCACATTATCGTCTATTACAAGCCCTATAAAGGGACTGCAGGGAGTATAGAAGCAGGCTCTGAGGAAAAAGGAAGGGCACTGACAAAAGCTAAAGTTTCTTCTCCTATTATTTGTTCTTTAACAAAGCAGATGAGGGAAAGCTAATACCTGTCATGAACCATTCTGAAGTCCCCAAACATGAGGAATGATTATTAAAAGTCTCTCGGAGTACAAAAGGAAAGAAACTTAGAGGAAATAGAATTTATGGAAACAGATCTCAGAGCAAAATTCTGAATTTCTGAAGAAACTGGCGGCTCAAAACAGAGTTTCAGCCAGACACCGAAAAGGGGTTGATCTGCCAGTGGCCACAAAGGAGCTGAGAAAAGTGCCTCAGCCTCTGAGGAGAGGACAGGAGCCACGTGAATCCTGCTGACAGGAACCCTAACCAGGAGGGGCTTGGAAGAGGAAGCAGTGACCACCTCAGAGGAACTAAACCTATAGTCCGTGCCTGGTGAGGCTTGATCTGCCTAAGTCAATAATCCTGACAGTCCAGAAGTTTCTTCTACTATCGTACAACACTTGAAACAGTGAGGCAACTGTGTGTGCATGTGTGAGAATTCTGCTGGCAGGGCTGCGGTGGGAGAACACGAGGCAGGGAAGAGTATGACTCCAAACTAAGACCTTAAGGGAGAAATTATCTTTCTCCCCCTTCCTCCCACCACAATGCTTCTCCTTCCTTTGCTTCCTCAAGGACAGCAGAGCAAATTTCACCTACTACAACCTAACACACAGACTAAAGACCACTCAGGCCTGCCAGCAAACCCCTCAGCTCTGCCTCTGGATGGGGGTATCATATCAACCAATAAAGATGCCCATAAGGAAAAGCATAGACCCCACCAGAACACTGACTATGCACCCATTATATGTAAAGCCGGGTTTTTCAGAAAATAAAAAGATAGGTAAGACATTGTAGCTGCTATAAGAGGCTTCCAATCCAGTGGGGGAAATAAAATACTGAATAACCAAGACAAAGTAAACAATGTGCCAAATGTGAAGCTGAAACCAAATCCTAGTGTTGGAAGAGTCAGGATCACTTCTGGTGTGGCTGATAGGGTTGGTTCGCAAGGAAAAGCATCAGAGACAAACCTGGAAGGACCATCTGTTTCTCTCTGTCCTCTTCTACCACCCTCTTCTAAGCTATACTCTTCTCTTCTCTTGCCTGGAATACTAAAGATGCCCCACTTTTATTTCTACCTCCTCTTACCAATTCTCTACTCAGGGGCGGAGTGACTGTTTGAAAAAGGAAACCTTGGCAGGGCACAGTGGCTCATGCCTATAATCCCAGCACTTTGGGAGGCCCAGGCGGGTGGATCACGAGGTCAAGAGATCGAGAGCATCCTGGTCAACATGGTGAAACCCCGTCTCTACTAAAAATACAAAAATTCGCTGGGCATGGTGGCACACGCCTGTAGTCCCAGCTACTCAGGACACTGAGGCAGGAGAATTGCTTGAACCCAAGAGGTGGAGGTTGCCATGAGCCGAGATCGTGCCATTGCACTCCAGCCTGGGTAATAAGAGCGAAACGCCATCTCAAAAA
>NW_016107361.1:6375953-6439823 GCF_001604975.1 Cebus imitator | reverse complement strand
CAGAAACAGCCAAATGAAAGAGTTGCATAGGGCATGGTATGGGGGTGGGAGTAGGGGTGGTATGGGGTGCGGGTGGAGGAGAAGGTAGAAAATAGGCAATCTATTGATGTTTTTATATTTGAGGAATTGTACTTTTTAAGCAATATGTATACTATTGAGTCTAAAAATGCCAAGTTCAAAAAAAAAATAATAATGGAAGTGCTGGAAGCCAAAGAAATGGTCTGATGAAGTGATGGGGGTTAGACATGAGAGAGGGGCTCCATGCTGGCACCACACCCTTCTGTTCAGCCAGATCACATCTTGGCCACGATCCTTCCTTTCAACCAGTGCCAGTCACAAGGAGGAGGTGTGAATCCGGGGCCAAGGCTGAAGCACAAGGTTGATGAGCCGCAAAGGGCAGGGCTGCCTCAGCCTAGGCTGAGAAGGCAAGGGCTCTTTTATATTTCCTCTGAAAGCAGAATGGTTTAACTCAAACCTGGAGGGCTATTAGTTTCCAGATCCCCCCCACCCCCAAAAAAAGGTCTCCAATGTGGGATTCCACATAACAGGACTGCTTTTGAACTCCCCAGCCCTCAACATCTGCAGCCATTTCCATCCTCCAAGCGTTGCCAATTTCTGCTTTCAGGACTGGTATCTCCACACACACATGGGTTCTGGCAGACTCTGTTCAGAACAACAGGCTGCGGGAAGCCAAGTCAGCAAGGAAAAGGGTGAGAGATTCTTTGCACATGGCTCTAACTTTAGTTCCTCACTAAATCTCTGCCTACAGAAAAACTTCAGAATATACAAAGTGCATTGAGACACTTGTGTGAAAATGCCTCCTGGCTTATAAAAGGGTAATTAAATATATATACATACGCTCTCAGAGTATCTGGGTAATATAACTTTCAGATTTTAGAAGACTGATATTACATTTTTGAATTAATTTTTACATAGAGAAGATGCCTCAGTGTGGCATAGTGGAAAGATTGCAGGCTTTGGATTCACGCCAGGTTTTGAATCCTTAAGCATGAAAAAGTGCTAACCCTCTCTGTGGCTCAGTTTTCCTACTTTTCCCACTATAAAAGAACTGTAGCAACCACTTTGGAGATTTGGGGAAGAATTAGAGATAATATCTGAAACCACACATGCAAAGCCTGGAATGTAACAGGCGCTCATTAAATGGCAGCTACATTCACACATAATGATGAAAGAAAACAAGGCAGTATTTTTCTTTGTTGGTGTTTTTAACAATCATTAATGAGATTGTGAAACTTGAGTTGGTAAAAATCAACTCAGCTCCAGTATACTGAGTGAGTCACTGGCAAGCCATTCTTCATCAGGTTTCTGATTCTAATTATCAACTAATTCTTCAATATGCTTTCATTCATACAGGGGCAGTGAGGAGGGGCTTCCTATTCTTATAAAACATAGGAGGTTGTCTATGGTACAATTTTGATCACAGCATAGGTAAGCACTCCTTAAAAGTTTTTACATCATCACTTAACTTCCTTAGCCTACCTGCTTGCATTTACAGTTGCTTAAAAATCTAGTGCAAGAGAAGAATGTATTAATAGTGTAACCCTTCTGATGCAGTTTAAGTACGAACCATTGCATATCATTAGCTATCACTTCTCTGAAGAGTCCCCAAACTACATCTCCCTCCAAAGTGGTACCACCGCATAGCTTTAGCTTCCCAAAAGACAGTCCTTTCAGCCCACCTTGTAGGCTTTTAGCCTTATACAACTAATGGAAAATTACAAAGTACTTAGAAACTATACAATTCCACGGATAGTCTACAGTGTCTGGGTGTCAGATCTTTTGGCTTCCCTGAGCCACATTGGAAAAGGAAGAATTGTCTTGGGCCACACATAAAATACACTAACACTAATGATAGCTGATGCACTTTAAAAAAATGCAAAAAACAATGTTTTTAGAAAGTTTACAAATTAAAACATTTCACAATGTTTTAAGAAAGTGTACAGATTTGTGTTGAGCCGCATTCAAAGCTATCCTGGGCTGCGGGTTGGACAAGCTTGACCTACACATTGCTGTGATTTTACTAAAGAATGTCCAGTCCACCACTCCAGTCACAGATTTGCTCATTTTTTGTGAACACATGGCGAATCATCCCTCCTTGTAACTTTCCCCATGGTCTTCCAATTCAAATGCTTTTTCTTATCCTTTCTCCACATAAATCCCTAAACCTGAACTGACACCCAAGGGTCAGTTCCATTTACAGTGGCCTCCAAGACTTTGCTGCTACTCCAACCCCACTGTGAACTCATTTGAAAGTACTTCTTGAATACCTCCAATGTGCCAGGCCAGGCCCACAGCATTCACTCTCGTTTGACATTTAATTATCTACTGCTTTGGAACAGTTCTGTCATTATTTACCTCCAGTTATCTAAAGGGTCACTGTGTCTCTTGTCAGTTTGTTAAATTTTAAATATACTTCCATTTCCCGTAATTCCAGAATAGTTCAGTATCACAAAGAAGATCCTTATTAAGATTTTGAATAGGCCAGGTGCGGTGGCTCATGCCTGTAATCCCAGCTCTTCGGGAGGCCGAGGCAGGCGGATCACGTGGAGATCGAGACCATCCTGGCTAACACAGTGAAACCCAATCTCTATAAAAACCATAAAAAATTAGCTGGCATGGTGACATGCATCTGTAGTCCCAGGTACTTGGGAGACTGAGGCAGGAGAATTGCTTGAACCCAGGAGGCAGAGGTTGCAGTGAGCCAAGATTGCACCACTGCACTCCAGCCTGGGCAACACAGTGAGACTCCATCTCAGGAAAAAAAGAAAAAAAGATTTTGAATTAAAAAAAAAAATGAACTTACCAGCAGATACTGCTGCAATAAGTCATCGTTTATTCTTTTGCACTAATAAGTTTTGCATACTTTATTCAATGTGATTTTCACCAGGCAGGGTAAAAGATTCAGAACTAGAGTGGTTGTAATGCATTGGATAATGAAAATGTGGTACATATACACCATGGAATACTACTCAGCCATAAAATAGAACAAGATCATATCTTTTGCAGCAACATGGAGGCAACTGGAGGCCATAATCCTAAGTGAATTAATGCAAAAACAAAAAACCAAGTATCACATGTTCTCACTTATAAGTGAGATTGGGTACTCACAAGCATAAAGATGAGAACAATAGACAGTGTGGACTACTAGAGGGAGGAGTGAGGGTGTGTGGGTTTAAAAATTACCTATTGGGTACCATGCCCACTATCTGGGTGATTGGCTCCATACCCCAAACCTAAGCACCACACAATATGCCCATGTAATAAACTTGCACGTGTACCCTCTGTATCTAAAATAAAAGGTGAAACCGTTTTAAAAAGTGAAATGCTTAAATTTTTTTAAAAAGAAGAAAGAGCAAGAGTAGCTGGAAGCTGAATACTTCTCTTTGCCTATCCTCACTTTGACCTCACTTTGACTCATGACGATGCTGGCTCCACATCTTCCCATCCGCTGAGCCGGATGAGCTTCACGTTTGTCATGTATGTCAAGTTCCTTTCACTTGAGAAATTTCTACAGTCTGTTCTCTACTCTTGCAAATGTTTAAAGTAAAGCATTTTAAAGTATTTATGCTCTCCTCTTATTCTGACTTAAGAGGTTTTGTATTAAAACTAGAGATATAATTTGAGACTCTATATAAATAAAATTGGAATCTTTCCACATAGACACAGGGGAAACTAAGAATGTCTGTGGAGGGAACAACATAAAGCCATGAGCAAGGAGGTTGGGGTCTCACAAACAGGAACAGAATTGTGAAGGAGCTTCATAATAAACATCTTCACATGCTTATGAAGGTAAACCAAGAGGCAACTTGCCTCCTCTTCTTTTCAAAAAAAAAGTTTATAAAAAAGGGAGCTGTTTATAGTCATTCAAAACCCCATATCCATAAAACAGGATAAGGAATGTCTCAACACTGTAGATAAAAGTCATTTGGAGAGAGAACACTCCCTTTAATCCAAGGAATGCATGCTGATTAGATGAAGAGGGTGAACAAGAGCGATCCAACACCTATTATTAATAATAATAAAATGACTTTGAACTTCTCCAGCCCCTTTCATCTAAGAATTTCAATTTGCTTATTAAACCTCACTTTTACTTTATCACCTCTTGTAAGGAAATAAAACTGTAATACTTAGACTTTATACATTCTCTTGTAGTTTTAAATACTTTATAATCATTCATTTGTTGTTCAAGGCTATAACTTACTGAGTAAGCTAGGGTAATTACCCCCTTTTATATAGATAGGGAAACTGAGACATAACAACCTCTTGCCAAGACCACACAGTGAGGCCGCTGCAGAGCCAGAATCAAGGCTAACACTTGAATTTATGCACGGCTTCTTGGTGGGAAAACTAAATCAGTTCCCACGCTTCTTCCTGAACACACAGGTAGCCTTAGAAGAAGGAACTTCAGAATTTTAAAAAATCAACTCAGAAGAAGTAGAATGTGAAATATTCTGCACACTTCAAACTTAGAAGGACTAGAGAAAGGCTGACAACTCATAATAGAACAGAAAGAAAAAGAGGAAGCGGGCAACATTCATTGCTTTTCCAAAGATTCACCCCTAACCTTCACAATGGGTAATTGAAGACGCTAAATAACAACATATAACTTGCACTTTATGTATACATTGGCATTTTTTGATTGCAGCTCAAATTGCCTTTTAACCCATTCTTCTCTGCCCACCCACCAAGCACTGGGGAAGAGGCTGGCAATATCCTAAATGTATTACATTTCAAATCCTCCCTTAAGTTGCAGTGACAGCAACATTGGTGACAACTCTTGGACAGTACAGAGCATTTTTAGCCCTTAGAACCTACTCATTTGAAGTTAGTGAACTTCTGAAGAATAATTGCCTTAAATATCATATTTTAAAATTCAAATATTATACTGAAAAAAAGCAAATACTTTATCAGGCATTTGTGGTCACTTGACCTTTTCCAAACCTAGAATGTTAGCCTTATTAAAATCCACAGCTTTTCTGCCTCTTTCCATTGGGAAAGGGAGGAGGGAAAGACCTAACCCTTACACAAGTATGTTATTTAACTTCAGAGGCCACTGAAGTATTTTATTTCCTTTGTGAACTTTCCAAGTGCCTTCTGCCCTAGGCAACAAGCAAAGAGTGAATATAAGGAGTGGTGAAACCAAAAGTGGCTTGGCTGCTCCTGTCAAAAAATAAAAATCAACAACATGTCCAGCAGTTGAGATAAATACCCTCCAAACGTGCATCTTGTACATGAAGCGGGGTCAGATCAGGCCGGGCCAGGTCATTGTCCCCAGTGGTAGTTATCGATGAAAAACAATGTCACAGGCAAAGACCCTGGACCAGAGAGTTCCCCCTACCTCCCATATCCCCATACCCTAAAGACAGATCATGCACTTTGGCCATGTACAGAAAAGCAAAAGTAAATAAACCATCCCTTGATTACTAATCTCAAACTTCAGGCGATGTGTGAATAAGATGACCTGGAGTACGTGCGGAACTCCACATTCCTCAGCAGAAACCTAGCACCATGTGTATTTCCGTCAATTTAATACATTAGATTGCATTTAATTCAGAAGCCAGACTCTGATTTTCTGTAAAGTATTTTCTACTCTTCCATTAGCCCACCCTGCAAAACAACAACAATTAAAAAACAGAGAAAAGAACCTCTAGACCTTTCGTTTTGTTTTCCAGAAATATTGCCAATTTTGCCAAGTTAAAGCCAAGATTCACCACCGCCTGTTCCCCACCAACCACAACAAAATCTGAGAAAAACAATAGTTTCAGACATGACAAACACATTGCAAGAAGAGTCAGAACAAGCAAGTTATGGAAACAGGAAAGTATTTAAAACCTTGAATAAAATATCCTTCAAGCACTTAAAACACACACACACACACACACACACACACACACACACACACACACAAACACATTTCCAAGTCAAAGGACACATCGGAAGTCCTCTTAAGGAAATATAATTTGACAACGACTGCCTTGTAGAAATGTACACATTTATACCGCTGGTAAAAGCTGTTCACTAGGTGCAGAACAGCTAGACTCCAAGTTCATGGAAGAAACCGCCTCTTCAAATCTCAATAAAAGGTTAGAAGACCTGTAGGCTTGGCTTTAAATCTGCCAAGATGGCTTGGTGGGCAGCTCATTTTTTTGATACAAGTCTTCATTCAAAAACAAAATGAGACCCAACTGTCCCTTGCAATTACATTTCAGTGGCTTGAGCTGGGTGTTTGTGTTTTTTCTAGGTGATTAATAGCGCTCACATTTAAATGGTCACAGTCAGCCTCTGCAGTCATTAACACCCCATTAAGATGGATGAGAAGAACTTCGCACCTTTTGTTTCAGTCTGCAGGGCCCTGGACTTAACAAAACAGTGAGGCACTGATTTAGGAAGGGAAGATTATCTGTACAACCAGACAAGCTAACACTTCCTTTAAAAACAAACAAATTTTCAAAATCCCTTATAAAACCTTATTTTTGGAAACACTCTTCAAATATCATCTTAAGAACATTAAGCCCAAAGTTTCCCCGTACCTGAATTTATGCATATATTTGGCATGGTTCTTCGGTAATGTTTACAGAGCTCTGGGTTTCTTCATGACTGTTGCCTTTGCTCAAAGCCTGTAATTATGATCGGGAGACTTCTGTTTCTAAGGAACAGCAATAGTAACATGAGTATCTAGTTGCCTTTGAGAAAAAATACACTAGTGAAACTCTATGTGTGACAATCAAAACACTGGCTCCATTCCTCCCAAATGGTAGTAGGAACCTCACGTATTTGGAAAACTGAAGTAAGAGTTAATTGGTTCTATTTAAAGGAAAACAATGAAGAAGCTAAAAGCCTACAGCAGTATGGTGCCTAAAATTCTGTTTAACCACCAGAGTGGTCACTGACACTTGGTATTTTTAATTTCTCCTCAAAAAGCGCATCCAGTGTGGTGACAGTGGTGAATTTGTAGCAAAACCACTTGTTCACAAACTTGCAACACAGAGTACTTCACCTTTTTGTATTGAAGTCCTCACAGAAAGAGTAGGATACGCCTTACTTTTAGAACGAAGACCTGCATTTAATTGATAGATCTGCTCTGTGAACAGGTGGTTAGTCAATCAACATGGTATCGCCATTGTTACCATTTTGACTTATCAATTAAGAAAGTTAATTTGTTGGATTAAAAGTTATTTATGCTATTGCCTCTTGTTATCTTCCATTGAAGCAGGTATTTTTCAAATCATATAGAAAAGTATGTTTTTAAAGCAATGACAATATGCATATCTTAACCCAGTCACATAAAAGTTCAGAAACCATGTGCATCTCACATCCTTCACCTGAGCATTACACATACACACACACGTCTGATATTTCCTTGTTATACTTTTGTGTATTATAGGAAAAGTTTTTCCCAAGGAGCAAATGTAGCAATGTACCTTCAACATCCTAACAAGTCATTTACACCCAATTTCTACAGAAGGCAAAAGTTCTTTCTTCTAGCTGTTTGAAGATCCCAATAGTTTTAAAAATTATTAAATTCCTATTCATCCCAACTTTTAAAATTATAAAGTTAACCATTTTCTCTCTTCTTTCCTATTTGAAGGACTGTCCTGCTCCTGTCAAGGACCAATCCCTCTACTAATGTTGTAAAATTCATCCTCCTCATCCTCTCTAGGATTTTATACCCTTTTTACTGCATCATCAATTTCCTTCGCTCAATTGGATCCTTCCCATCAGTACACAAGCCTGCTGTAGCAAGAATGCCCTCACCAGATAGCAGATATGCTGGCACCTTAATCTTGGACTTCCCAGCCTCCAAAACCGTAAGAAATAAATGTGCATTATTTAAACCCATTTATGGTATTCTGTTCTGGCAATCTGAATTAAGGCATATCTCATATCCCCCACCAATTGTCACTCCATTTCTCTGCTGCAATCCACAGGAGAAATTTTCCAGATAAATTCTCACGTTTTATCTGCCATTTTTATTTCTCCTCCCTCCAGCCCCTTTTGTTTTCTGTCCTCACCACTGCACTGATATTGTCATTGTTACAGCACAACGAGCAAGCTCCATATTATTAGTTCTCTAATTTCTTCTGTGACCTCATCCAAATTGGGTTCTCAGCAGTGTTTAACATGTTGTCTAATTTTCTGTTTCTGGAATACACTCCCTGCTCTCCACCCTGTGGTGATTTTCCTACTTCCCAGGTCAGTACTTCTCAGACTCCTTTATTGGTTCTTTGGCATCCACCTGACATCTGATTTTACAAAGGTCCAAGGCTTAGCCTTGTGCTTTTTATCGTCTTTTAGATGGAATGATAGATCATAATATTTGAGGTGAACCAGGAAAATCTTCCTTGAGAAAGAAACATTCTGCTCATTCTCCATCTTCTTTGTCTGGGTAACCAAACATGGCGGCAAAGGTAGCTTACTGTGGCAGGAAGAAAATTTGTAGGGTATGGTATTTAGAAAGTGGACATGAGCAACAGTGCTAAATGCAACCAGCAATGAAGTGAAAAAAACATTGAGATGTGTCAATTGAATTTTTCAACATGGAGGTTATTAACGACCTTAGAGAGAATTCTTTGGGAAAATGGGACAGAAGGCAGCTGAGAGTAGATAGGGCTACACGTGAGAACAGAGCAGAAATAAGGACAATCGTTCAATGACTAAGTAGTCACATGCTTTAAAATTCTTTGGAATAAGCAGTATGATTCATATGTGTATGTAAGTTAACTTTAATCAGACCTCAGTAGGAGGTTAGTTAGCACTTAGAGGAATGTCATCTGGAATCCAGACTTACAGAGGCACTAAGACAAGTGCTTCAAATACTATCTCAATCTACCCCAGATAGTTAATTACCTTAATGGATGTTGGAAATAAATTTTCTTTTGTGAAATGTTCATGATATTTGGGAACAAAAGAGATTGTATGGGTTCTATCTTCTCCATCTGAAAGAAATTAAAGAATCTAGCAAATCTAAGAGCCTAACGCCTTCTAACCACAGCCTAGGTCTGTAACTCCTGTGTCCTCCACACATATGGGGCTCTGAGGCCCCATCCAGTTAGAAGTCCCACAGAATATCAGGTGTCACTTTAGAGTAATTATTTTATGCAAATCCCAAAGGACAGTAATTAAAGTCTTCGTTGACTGGTTTTATACATTTTGTGCCTACTTTCTAACAGATATTGGGATAAGTAGCAGATTTCAAACTGAGACTTGCATCCATTGTAACACACTACCTGGAAGTAAGATTACAAGGAGGAGCCAAAAATCCTTCTCTACCTCTAAGGATCAGAAAATACTGATGTTCACTAAAATATTCTATTTTCGAACTGCAAATTTAGCTTGAGGTCATTTGGTAGCCACTCTTTAGAAAAGGGTAGCTGTGAAAGGAAAAAGAAAGGCAGGCAGTAGATAGATGGAGGGAGAGCCAACTAGAATCAAGAAAGTGGTTTTGGAGGGTACAGTGGCTCATGCCTATAATCCCAGCACTTTGGTAGGCAAGGTGGAAGGATCACTTGAACCTAGGAGTTTGATGCCAGCCTGGGCAACAAAGTGAGACCCCGTTCTCAAAAAATAAATAAATAAATAAAAGGAAGAAAGAAAAGATTAGCCAGCAGTGGTCCCAGCATACCCTGTGGTCCCAGCTACTCAGTAGGTGGGAAGATCCTTGTGCCCAGAAGTTCAAGACTGCGATGAGCCACTACACTCCTGCATGTGCAACAGGGCAGGGCAAGTCCCTGTCAAAAAAAAAAAAAAAAAAAGAAGAAGAAGAAAAAGAAAGAAAAAGGTTTTTGTGTTCATTTTTGTTTAGTTGTTGTGTTTCTAAATAGAAGAAAAGGAAGAAAAGATCGGAGACTTAAGACACAGGAATAAAATGAGAAAGAATAGTGAGTGGTAGCCAAGAAGCAGAGGAAGAAGGGACTTAAACATAGGGAATGATAGGCTTTAGAAATATCAGGCTCCCTCCCACAGTAAACAGAGGGAAGGAAATGAGGACGAGGCAGTGGTGGGTAGCTTTGCAGATTTTATAGCAGAGATTTGAAGATCTTACCTATTTCTCCCTGAGGTGAAATACAGGTAAAATCATTCTTTGAGGATAAGTGGAGAGGTAGTTAATCCACAGATTTTAAATTCTCTAAATATAGAATTGATCAATGGAACTGAAGTTTAATATCTAGAGTTTATGGTGTTGGTTATTCTGAAGCTATCAAGATTGTACTTGTATAAGAATATAAAGGCCAAAAAAATCTGTGAATTCACGGTGAAATTTTATTTTGCTTTTTCCTAGAGTTTCCTTATTTCCAGTGCTCCAAATGGAGAAGGTGATTTAATCAGTTCATTTGAGAACTGGATCACTGCCTAGTAAAAGGGAGTATGATGTCCATTACAACATAAATACCTCAGTAAAAGGGTGTAGTCACCGCTATAGCTGCATCCATATTTCAAGGGAGTTAGGGGAAAGAAGGTTGATATAAAGAGTATGAAACTAATTTTTTTTCTTTTTGCTTTGCTTGCCTTATTTCTTAAGTAAAGTAATTTGGGAACAGGGACCTGCTTTCATTTACCTAGTTTTGAATTTGTTTCAAACCAGCTTTTGGGTTATTGTTTGTTTTGCAGCTGTCATTCTAGCTTCTATTATTCCATTTCAAAACCAACATTTTAAGTCATTATCTTTTAGATGCCAGTCATATGGGAAAGTACCTGCTATAAATTGTCAGGGAGCAAAATGTTGGTTTCTATACTACTATTTTTATATTAAATGGAAATATTGGTTAGTATACCAAAAAAAATTATTTTTCTGTTTTCTGCTTAACTTTTTAGTCTATATGAAGCTCCACAAAACTAGTGTTTGACAGAGAGGTTATACACAAAATGCTAAGGTTAGAAAGCATGTGGATTATCACTACATATGATCTGGGGTTTGGGCATTATTGAGACTTAGAAATCTGGAGTATTTCATATTGATCCTAAAGTCCCGTATGCTTTGGGTGTCTCACCACATGGTAGAAGAGATGGGAGAAAACTGGCAGAGGCTCTCCCTTCTCCCCAGTTTAACTGATTGAGACAAGGCAATTTTGCTGAAAGAGTGTGTTGGCAATCTGTAGGTCTCAGCTTGCTCCTCTATGCCTTGCTGTGAGAAAGAGCTGTTGGAAGAGAATCAAGCCATGAAACTTTTGCTGCTCTGGTTTAAAGCTTATGAAAGCAAATGATCTCTAGGGCACTAATCCTTTCACCTTAGTAAACATGCAACAAATCTACACGAAAGGAAAGCTGAAAGACATCCCATTTCTCCTCCTGCAGCAACTCAGGCTCCAGACTGACTAATAGGTGTCTCATGAGTCTCTGCAGGAGGAGAAACGTCGTAAGAAAACAAAAAAGACAGAAGTTGGAGGGTAAAAAAAAATCACGAATTCCCATAAAGCCCAAAGTTGCTCTGACTAGAAGCCATGTGTTATTCCTCCTTGTCCTTACCGCACAGATAAAGATAGTTTGACAGAAATCAACATGGGTTGCTAATAGTCATTTTGCTTTATTTTTAAACTCACAACAGGATGTCAGGTTTTGTGTTGTTTTACTTTTTAATCAACCCCATTCTTTCCTATTTACTGGCACAAACTCCCTCGGCAACTTGCTGTGTCAGGGAATGACTTTGAGAGGCAATCTATTAAACTCAAACTGAAGGATTTTTTTCCCCTGTAGATCTGTTTACCAATTTTAATTATTGATTGAAAATTGTTTGCAATGGATAAAAATACACACTGAAGGTAGGGGGTGAAAACAAAACACACACCCAAACCCAAAGATATTTTTCCCCTTAGTCATACATTTCTTTTAAAATATTGGTATGGATTGTCAGTGTATTTGAGGACATTTGGCAATCCCTACCAGTGCTTTCATCTCCGGAAATTGAATATCAGGTCAAACTAGTGGTTTTATCAGGCTCTTATCAGCAAACAAGAGGATGAAAAATAGCGTTTGATATATAGTCCCTAGAGAAAGTGGTGAGGCAGCCTGGCACCAAATTGCAGGAAAACTCCAATTGTGGATGTTATACCAAGATTTTAATCAATAAAGCTGTGACTTTTCCCCACCAGGGACACATTACTTGGTGAAATACCTGAGCTTGCTTTAAAAACCTGGTCTCTGGGCAGTGTGGGAGGAAGAGAGGGGAGGAATGAAGAGGGTCACACTACATCTAATCCAAACGCCTTTAAAGAGAAGAAGAGAAATCCTTGTTTGGAACAAATCTAGGCAACCATCAAATGAAGAAGTCCTTCCTGAATAATAGGAAGGAAAGTCGCCCCACCTCAGCATGGGGATTTTGCCAAAGAGCAAATCACAGATTTATGTTCCCCTTTCAGTCTCTTCCCTCCAGTGTAATGATGGGAAGTTCTCTGAAAATTTCAGCTATCACCCATTATAAACCACGAACAGAGGTCTCACAATGACTGGGGATTTTCAGCCATCTACAAATGAGACAAATGCAACTAGAGGACTGAAATTTTCCTGTTGCTGCCCCAGAGACAGACTGGGACACTGAGGGCCCCAGATTGAGAACATCAAGAATTCTTTAGAGGTCATGATTTCAAAGTCATAGGAATGGGTCTTTATATTACAGAAGGGAAGGGAGCGAGGATAGGGAGAAAGATGAGATCTGAAGTCAGACCAAACTTTATAGCTACAGTGTAGGATTGCCTAAACCTGATGGTGCAACCAGCATACACACCCATCATACATATATCCACCAAGACATACAGGGTGGATATAAAGCACCTGACTTTACCAAAAAGCCAGAAGAGAGGTGAGATTGCAAACTGAGTGCATCAATAAGATGATCTCTATGAGGGACCATGGGAAATATTAAACATTAGCTGCAAATTTCCCCGTACTGCGTGGTCACTGCCTTAAGTTAACCCAGCCCATCTTAATATCAGTTATATCTACTCCTTGAGTGGCAGTGGTGAAGGAACAAATGGACAGGATAGTTAAGGGACCTGTAGCCTTCCATAGTCAGGCTCTGTTGGCCAAGAGTAGGATACATGTCATCTTCCGTTAGCCACAGTTTCAATTGCCTGGGTTCAGTTACCTGTAATCAACCATGGTCCAAATACATTAAATGAAACAGCAGACAATCCTCACTTCGGAAGGTCTATTAATCTAACTCTTCGTCACAATGCCTGCATCATTCATCTCATCATGTAGGCGTTTTATCCTCTCACGTCATCAGAGGAAGGATGTGTACAGCACGATAAGATATTTTAAGAAATGGACCACATTCACATAACTTTATGACAATATATTGTTATAATTATTCTATTATCTGCTTTTGTTGTTACTTACTTGCCTCATTTATAAATAAGACTTAATCATAATATTTAAGTATGCAAAAACCAGTATACATAGGGTTTAGGGCTACCTGAGATTTCAGGCCTCCACTGGGGTTCTTAGAATGTGTCTTCCGTTCATGTCACCATTCCGCCATGTTGCAGAAGTTCAAGAGGATGACTGACGCAAAGGAGGGGCTGGCCCATAGGAAAGAGGAGTGACAAAGAGCTGCCTTTGGTGCTGGGGAGGAGAACAGAGAGCTATAAGGCAAAACCACCCTTTTCCGCATTGTATGTAAATAGTGATCATGGAAGGGAATGCTGGGAGGCAGGTGCTTGGATTGCCTGCACTATATTTTGTCTTATCTGGTTACCTAAAAATCAGAAACGTCTTCACTACAGACTTTTGATAGAATCTTCCAAGTTATTCAGTTTCTAACCAAAATCTTCAGCCCTGGAGGTTTTCTAATATAGTGATTTTCAGCCAGTTGTGTAAGTGCCACCAGTGGAAACCCCCAAAAAAGCCTAGAGTTGAAAAACACTTCCCTTACCAAAACCTGGGTATTCACTCCCATTCCTTCTCACTGCTCATCCGTTTAACAAATACTTATAACAAGACTGGAATGCAGCAAAATCATTATTTCAAATATTTGTGTTTTCCTTTCTGAACTTCCTGTGACATCCCCCCTAGTCAGCCAGAGGCAAGCACATAGCCTTGAGGAGAAGTCAATTTGGGATATTTGTTTTTAATTTCTAAAACAGTCTCTAGAGAATCAAAAGAGAAGGCCTGAGGGGAGCAAATGATCAAGTTCAGTTTATAAAAATAGAGCAGGTAAAAAAAATAGAGAAACAGACAAATGTGCAGGGAAAGGCTGAGGGTGGTCAGGCCGGGAGCCTCAGAAAGGAGAGGTCACAGTGGACGGTGGAGAGTGGGGGTCTCAGGGGAAGGAATCCACCTCTCAGGATTCCAGGAGCACAGCCCAGAGGGAGGAAGAAAAGCCTCAGGAAACATTTTCTGTGATGCCGAGAGAGAGGGGCCTTCTATTCCAGAGGCCTATGCATAGCCCTGAATCCTCTGCAGAGAGACTTCCCACTCCCAGCACAGGCCCTGGAAGTTTTTAAGCTCATCTGAGATGATTTGAATGAATTACTCTCCTCCCTCTTCACTGAAACTTCTAACAATCAGAAGCCCTCAAAACAAAAAGCAGGGCATCAGCACTCAGGCAGCAATTGTGGCTTCAAAGTCCTGTGGAGAGGACAACCTCAGAGGGACACAGAGAAGGAGACACTACAACTTCACGAAGCCTATGTGCCAGGCCCTCTGCTACCCAGGACTCAAATAATATAAGATGGAGTCACAGCTGTCAGGCAGAATGAAAGAGGTTTGAAAGAGGAGGAGGAGGAAGAGGAGGAAGGGAGGAAGGGAGGAAGGGAGGGAGGGAGAGAGAGAGGAGAGAGGACAGACGAGAGAGGAAGGGGAGAGAGACAGGAGAGGAGAAAGGGAGAGAGGGAGAGAGTTAGAGAGAGAACATAGATATCCATAGTAAAATAAAAAGAATACTGAGTTCACCATAGGAACATAGAAAAGAATCTCTTAAACCAGAATCCTTGTTTCCACTGAGTATTAAATGATTAATAGCATTTAGCCACAGGGAAGGTGTATTAGTTTCCTATTGGTGCTGTATAAAATTACTGCAAATTTAGTGGCTTAAAACAGGAGACATTCATTATTTTACATTTCTGGGGGTTAGAAATCTGAAATGGGTTTTACCAGGCTAAAATCAAGGTGCCAGCTGAGCAGCATTCTTTCTGGAGGTACTAAGGGAGAGGCTGTTTCTTCTAGAAGTTGCAGCATTCCTTGGTTCGTGGCCCACTTCTAGCAATGACATCACTCTGACCATCACTTCTAGTAATGTCAGTGCATCACCTTCTCTGATTCTGACCCTTCCTCCTATAAGGACCCTATGGTTATGTAATAATAGCTAATCTAGGATAATCTCTGCATCTCAAGACCCTTAGCTTAATCACATCTATAAGGTCATTTGCCATTTAAGGTAACATATTTCGGGAATTAGCAAACAGCCATCTCAGGAGAAGGGAAGGGCATTGTCCCACCTATCACAAGAAAGTTTCAAGCAAAGGCAACAACCAACGTATATTGCAGAAGGCAGAGAGAGTAGCACATGTGAGCAAAACCCCAGGTCAATAAGGCAGAAAAGAAATGAGGTGGGGGACTAGGCAGGAGTGATGAGAGAGTGTTCAGCAGGATGGGCAGGGACTGGGTCAGGAAGAGCTCTGTGTTCCAGTTTAAGGGACTGGATTTTATGAGGACAGCAATAAATAGCCATTTGTAAATTATAAACAGGGGCCTAATGTCATCATATTTACACCCTAGAAACATCATTCCGTCTCATATTTAGTATAGTGTACAAAAGCCCGGGGAAGCTGTGAGTTGGAAGGGAGGGAAACAAAGGGGGAGACCATTTTTATGATCCAGGTAAAAAGTGAGTAGAGCCTGAGCTAAGGCAGAGTGTCCATCTGCAGGATGCGGTGACAGGCTCCAATAGGAAATCAAGAAGAATCACGGGGATAACGAGGCTTTTGTGTCAGGTGACAGCATACACCATGATGCCTCTTCTTAGTATCTTTCACTGAGCTCACAAATAAGGGGGCGTGGATCAAGTTTCAGAGGAACATGGATACGATAATCAATTTCATCTCAGTCCCAATACCCTGCTCCTTCATTCCTGCATTCAGATCTCAACATCTACCCATAAGATGCCCAATTACTGGGATTATCAGAATGCTCAATAATCTCCCAAATTCAAAATGCTACTTGTTTGTATATTATTTTGGCTTCAACCAGTCCAGTTTATGTGTGTGTGTCTTACTTATTTTTTTCAGATGGTGAATTTTCCTGAGAAAATTTACATGATTTGGAGTTGGTGTAATGGATCTTTGGTGTACCACCAAGACCCTGCACTCAAGACTTAGGCACTAGCTCCCCCAGCTGCCTGGAGGGTTGCTTAATGAACTCACAGCTTAGCTGCCTGTCAGGAATTGCCCTGATCATAAGGAAACTGCCTCACCCAAGATTACCTCCACTCCCCAGAGGCATTGCACACCCAGTCAGGAATACAGAGGCCCAGCCCTCTGACTTCATTTTGAGACAGCTCTGAAGATCCATACTAGCTGCATAGCTCCTGGTGGGGTGTGCTAAAGGCTCTGTTACAGCTGAGTCACATTTCAAATGTTCCCTCTACCCAACCCTGCTTTCCATATCCACTTAGAGATCATCTGCCACTGTTGCACCAGCCCTGCGCTGCATGGCGGATTGAGTGTACCCTTATGACCCACTGATGAAGGAGAAAATCATGGATGGTTTAGACTGATATGAAAATACAAAACAAAAATGGCCTGCTGCACACTTTTAGGGTAGCTCTGAAAAACACCACTGAGGAAATCCTCCCAAAGGAGCTTCAGGTGGTGCTCCTAGTCCTCTGCTCAGTGTAGAAAAATAAGTGGCCTGAGCCCTATTATAGGGAGTAACAAATGGCTTGGTTTGTTGGTCAGGAGCTTGAATGGAGAAAGATTGAAAGATCAAGGACAATAAGGCAAAGAGATGTGTGAATATGGGACTGGGCACAAAGTCTGAAGATCTTTGTATCATCTATTAATGCCCACTAGAGATGATCCAGCAGCCAAGAACAGGTATTAATTAACAAAGTAGACCAGATGACTTGGATAGAGGACACTACACAGCCTAAATCATCAGCCACCCCAATGCTAAAAAGAGTAGCCACATTGGCAGGGATGGAGAGAGGATATGTTGGGCCAAACAGGACAGCTCCCCACTCACTAAAGCTTAGATGGCTATTCTGCTCATGAATGGACAATATGGTAGCAACAATGACCAAAACCAAGCCCCCTGTGGCATATCTCTTATACAGATAAAACATCACAAGGTGGCAAGTCAATTCCATTGGAGCCCTTCAATACTGGAAGAGGTAATACAACAGAGTTGACTCCAGGATATTAGAAGTCCAATGTAATGGACTTGCCACTGAATAATATTTTGTCTTCTCAAGGGATAGTGCCATACCAGGAGCACAGTGTTGGTCTCTGTTGCTGGTAGAAATTTATCTTGCCCACAACTGACTGAAGTAGAATGTCTCCACGAATGGAGATAGAAAGAGTCAAGCTACTGCATAATCACTTTGGGCTCCTTGAGCCAAGTGACCAGCTTGTAAGGAAAAGCATCATTTATCTTAATGATGTAGGCCTTCATTAATCGGCAAGTGTACCAGCTATGACCTGAGAAGAGCATGGATGCCCCTTAGGGGTAAGCTGTGAGTGATCCTACCAGGTAAGCCTCCTAGACCAACAGAGGTACCAGTTGAGGCTAAGGGGAATCTAGAAGGGATAGTAGGTAAATAATGAGATATCAGTTGCAGCCCTAAGATCAAGAGCCATGGCAGGGGCTGTAGTTCCTCCTGCAAACCTTACTGTAGTAGTTGGAATCCTGAAGGAGTCATCTTCAGATCAAATGAAGCTATTCTACAAGGCAGTGGATCTGAGCAACACCCCCTTTCAGGACTAAAGCACTCACTTACCAGCTGGTGAGTATGTTTTCTGATGACAGCCCAAGGATGGCCCTCTACTGCAAGAACCTGTTTTGCCCAAAATTACGCCCACATTAAATCTCTAGTCAGAGAGGGCTTACAAAATCCTGGACCCCTTTCCTCAGTTAAAGACATCTCTAAAAGGCCATCCCAGCTTGAGACCTCCACAGGGGAATGGCTGAGGGACCTGTTGCAAATACACTGAAGCTCAACATTTGCTCTACAAAATCTGGCTTCCTTCCCTCTTCCCATTAAAAGTGTCATCTTCTTAGTGCACTCCCAATAAACCACCTGCACACAAATCTCAATTGCAAACTCTGTTTTACATGGAACCCAAATGATTACAACTGGCTTCTTTTGTAGCTTTGCACACTTGAATCTATTATACAGCTTGCTTTATCTTGTTTCTATCACTACTGCGATCTCTGCTTAAATGTGCCACAGGACTTTCTCAAAGCTATCACAGTGAACACAGAAGTCTTGACTTCTCTTCCCCTCTGCCAACAAAGTGATTCTTCCTCAATCTCAGAAAGTAGCATCACCATTCACCTTGTTGATGACGTCAAACCTCTATTTGATAATTTCTCTTTTCTCCACTCCAAAAACAATCTGTTAGCAAGTTCTGGCACCTCTTTCTCCAGTACATAACCTGAATCTGCCCATTGCTACCCATCATCACTGCTGTCACCCTTGGCAAGCCACGCTTGGCAAGTTCTTCTATCCTGCAATAACCTCCTAACTGGTCTTCCTACCTCCATTCCTGCCACCTTCAGGACACACACATAACAACAGAAAAAAATGGTTTAATGTAAAGCAAAATGCATTATGATCCTGCTTAGTCTCTAATGCTTTCCACTGATCACAGAATTAGATAGAAACTCCTTACCATAGCCCAGAAGGCCTTTACAATCTCTACCTTTCCTACCTGCTGAGCTTATGGCGTGTCACCTGCTCTTCCTTGTTTACCTCCAGACACTTTGGCTTTAATTGTTATTGTAGTGATTGTGCAAATGTGCCAATTTAGTTTCCACTTAGGGACTCCTGTTCTGTTTGTCCCCTCTTTTTATTTATTTATTTTTTGAGACAGAATGTCATGGTCACCCAGGCTGGGGTGTAGTACTGCAATCATACCTCACTGCTGCCTTGACCTCCTGGCCTCAGGCAATCCTCCTACATCAGCCTCCTGAGAAGCTGGGACTGCAGGCATGCACCACCATACCTGGAATTTTTTTTTTCGATCTATTGTACAGATAGAGTCTCACTGTATTGCCCAGGCTAATTTCAAATTCCTGGGCTCAAGTGATTCTTCTGCCTCAGCCTCCTAAAATGCTGAGATTACAGGCACGAGCCAGTGTGCCCTGCCTCTCTGTTCAGCCTTCCTGGAACATTCTGCCCCATGGTTTCATGTTGCTTGCTGCGTCTCATCACCAGGGTCTTAGCTCAACTGGAGCCTTCTCAGAAGTTTCCCTCATCAACTCTAAAATAGACTACTCATATTCTGAGGCATTTGTGAACAGATTGCCCCGTTCTATTTTTGTGACCTTTATCACTATCATTTATTTTAATTTTATATTTCCTGTTTCTCCCTTACTAGTACATGAAAACTAGAAACTTACCTGACTTCTTGCTGTTGAATATTTTTACCTCACCTAGACAGTATTTGGTGCTCAGCAGATACTTGTTGAATGAATATATAAGTAATATAAATAAATAACATAAATATATATCTTATGTAGTAACTATATAAATATATTTGTAAAAATACGTTATGTTCAATATATAAAAATAACATGATAAATATATAAATGAATAATATTTCAGTACATAAAACAATTTATTCTCATACAGATCTAATAAAATATGTATTAAATTGAAGGTGAAAATATGCTTAATATCACTAATCACCAAGGAAATGCAAATCAAAATCACATTCTAACCTCACACCTGTCAGAATAACTACTATAAAAAAGACAAAATATAACAAGTGTTGGTGAGGATGTAAATGGGTACAGCCACTATAGGAAACTGTATGAAGCTTCCTCAAAAAATTAAAAATAAAATTACTGTATCATCCAGTAAACTCACTTCTGAGTTTATATCCAAAGGAAATAAGAGGAGTATTCCCAAGAGATACCTGCGCTCCCATACTCCTTGCAACATTATTCACAGTAGCTAAGATATGAAATCCGCCTAAGTGTTCATTGACACAAAAACAAGGTGTGGTGTACACACACACACACACGTGCACACGTATGCACAATGGAATATTATTCAGCCTTAAAAAAAAGGAAGTTCTATCATTTGCAACATCATCGATGAATCTGGGGGGGACATTATACTAAGCGAAAGAAGCCAGGCTCCAAAATACTGATACTGCATGATCTCACTTGCATGTGAAATCTAAAAAATTCACACCTGATCATGGTTGCCAGTGTAGGGGGTATGGGGGAAATAGAAAGGTATGGTCAAAGGGTACAAAGTTTCAGTTATATGGGATACATTCTGGATACCTAATATACAGCATGCTGACTATAGTTAATAATATTGTATTGTATATCAGAAATTTGCTGAAAGTAGATCTTAATATTCTCACCTTATAAAAATAAGTAAGTGAGGTAATGGATATGTTAAATAGCTTGATTTAATCATTTTACAACATATACATATATCAAAACATCACTTTGTATACCTTAAATATATTCAACTTTCATTCATCAACTATGTCTCAATAAAGCTTAAAAAGATGTCAACATCAAAGCACAAAATAATGCTTCTGCTTGTTTATTTAAAGTGATAAGGTATTATACCACAAACCATATTTTCCAAATTCTAAGACAAACATATTTTTCCTACGTTCAAGTTTCTATACATATTGTAATCCATGGCTTTTGAATTCATAATGTTTGTTCTATTCTTAATATTAAAGTGATGGTGAATTCTATCATCAATGATGTCTTAAAGAAATAATAATAATACAAGTTTAATAAATACTGTTGAATAGAATGCAAGACTTAATACCCTACCTTGTAAACAAGTGAACATGAGTACGTGACAGAAAACTAGAGTCACTGTAGAGTGTAGTATTGCAGAAAAGTCTTCTCTGCATTTATCTGACTGTGACAGGAAGACAGGGGACTAGCCACTAACTACAACCTCATTAATGCCAAGTTCTAACCAACCAATTTAAATGATACCTGGATCAAAAAGAGAAAAATAGGTGATGGCAACTTCAACATTAAAAATGAAAAATCTCACTAAATTGTAAAAAATGTTAAGATTTTCAAATAATTATAGCTTTCTCCTGTGAATGTTTCGATAATCTTACCTGTGTCTCTGAAATTTGCTGTATATACATAATTTATTTTGTTCTATTTTTTAAAAAAATAAGAGAAACCACTAGTGCTTAATTTTCATATTTACATAATGTTACATAATGTTAACACCTAAGGAGTTTAGGGTGAAGGCAAGTTCACATCTCTTTGCTGCTATTAGATGAAGAATATTTAATTAAAGCAGTAATATTTAATAATTTCTAATAGTTCTCTTATCTGTGCTCTGAACAAACCTTACCCTCTGAAACATAAAACTAAGACCCATTGTATCAGAAGAAATCAGAAAAAGATTTCTTGTTTCCCCGATCCTCTTGACTTCTGAGTGGCCGCTGGAAGGTAGGGACAGATAAGTCTCCAGATGAACACAGAAAAGAAGGAAATTTCATACGTTCATATGTTCATCTAAGAACCGAAACATTCCCTGGATCTTAGAAGAGTGATGGGTTTTTCCTTGCATGCATACCCTGATTGGTGTTATCATCCTGCAACACTGGTTTAAGAAGGATTTCTAAAATCCAGCCAGGTTTAGGAAGAGCATTATCATCAACCAACAAATAGAAGCAAGGTACTTGGACTATAGTGATCAGAACTGCAAAATTCCAGACATAATTAAACTCAATATTTAACCATGATGTTATGTACTTAGAGATGTGGGTGCAAAGAATAAAGTAGAAAAGTTGAATCTCTAATTTCTGTCATTAATTTAATCTTTTTAAAGAAGCTGACTTTGAATGCTTTAATCAACATTAGTTTTTGAATTTCAAAAATGAGCCCAATACAGTTCTAGGTACGAAGGACTGGTCAGTGAACAGCAGTGAAATGCTGCCCTCTTGGAGGTTATATTCTAATGAAAAAATAGAAAATCAAAACACCAAACATTTATGTAGTGCTTCTCATGTGCCAGCGTGTTCTATGTGAATTTTACATGGGTTAGCTCAGTTACTATTCACAAGACCCCCTGCCACATGGACGCTGTAGTTTCCCCAGAACATGCAGGTGATAGGATCGAAAACCCAGGTCTCTGAGCTTCAGAGGCTGCTGCTCTACAGAACCTCTGCTACAATGTGCTGCTTCTTTTAAGCACCAGGCTACAATGGTAATAAGCCCGAAAATGTTCCTGTGCTCACCAAACTCACATTCTGGAGGAAAGAGACTGACTATAAACAAATAATAAAATAATTTGAACTACAGATCAGCCAGAGTGGCAGCAGAGGAGGGCATTATTATATAGAACAATCAGGAGAACTGAATGACAGAGGAATTAGGGGGAAGTCATTTGGAACAGTGAGAGCAGTAAGTGCAAAAGGCCTTGAGGTAAGGAATCAGTTTAGACTATCTGCGGAAGGCCAGTGTGCTGGAAGCCAGAGAGAATGGGGAAGGACAGCATGAGATCAGATCAGAGAGGACACTGGTCTGTTCTCTGATGTGACCCATGGCCAGATCATGGAGAACTTCGCAGATCGTAACAAGAGATGCAGATTTCATTCTCCGAGCAATGGAAAGGCACTAGAGGGTTTTCTATCACTAAAGACACAATTTAAGTTTTTTGAAGATTACAGGTGAAAGAAAAAAAAAGGAAATTCCTAACCCAGGATATTTGGCATTTTCCTTAATTTGCTCATTAATTAATTTTCATTTTCTCATGTTTACATCTTCTAAAATAAGCTTAAAAGTGGGTGGGTTGTTATCATTGTACCCACACATTTCCTGAATATGCTCATTAGCAGAAATGCTCCACCATGGAACTTGAGAGCAATTGCTATAAATCCTATGAAGGAATATAAACAGAACCAGTTCCAACAGTGGAGGAGGGAAGAAATGAGGAAGGATAAACTACATCTCGTCCAACACGGAAACTGTTCTTAAAGAAGCATGGGAATCTGAAGGCCACCTGGTTTCATGCAGCGAGTGGGGGTCATTTTCATCCATTTTGACTGTGGTCATTGTCCTGAGAATTTGGGGTTTTGGTCTTCAACTAATGTGCTGAAATAACATTTCACCAGCTCTCTGTCAGTGTGACATTCAAAAAACTCCAGAACCAGAAGCATACAGCCACCAGCCAATCAGAACAGATACTATCTACGGTGCTGGAGCAAAGACTTGGGTCTCTGCCAGGAATTACCCCTTGAGTTGTTGACCTTAGACAGAGTTAGGGGTCAGGAAGGAGCTGTGATGGCCAGGGGCCGTGGGTGGGGAAGGCTGCTCAGGACTCTGGCTATTTATCAACAGGTACAGAAGTAACTCTATAATTTACCAACACTTACAGCCATGCTGATATTCCTGTCTGCATTACCCTTTCTCCCAAACCCTCTATAATTTAGCCAAGCACATTCTGAACCCAGTGAGTCCAGCAGAAACAGGGAGGAGCTGGTTTCATATAAAGTTATGTCAGTTCTCTCGTTCTAATTCTTGGGCTGTTTACACAAGAACAATGAAATGCATTGGCTAGAAAATTCCCCTCACTGTGAAAGAACAGACTGATTCCCACAATACAGTTTTGTTGGAATAGCTGGCTGGGCCAAATCAGCTCTGTTAGGAAAACACCACCCACCTCAGTCTGGTCTGGTCTGGTCAACCCTGAACCAGACTGTTGTCCTCATGCAGACACGAAGTTATAGTACAATAGAGGGTAGTTTGCCAGTGAATGTCAGTTTGTTGGCCAACGATTTAGTAATAAGGGCATTGTATTAGACATAGTCATGATTATTATTCTTGAACGTCGAGCAGCATAGCATCACCTTGCATAGCACATGAGAAGAGTCCTTTCTCTCAAGGAGTTTTTATAAATATCCACACCCCCATTGAAAATAATCATAACCAAATTTTTGATAAAAGTCAAAGACATCTCGATTTGTGAAATCCTTCAACCTTATAACATTACAATTGGCCTTAACTGGTTACCTTATAATTCATATAAACAGACATATAAAAATACAGGGAAATAAGAAGATCTATGGAACAGAAAGTAAATTGTTGCATTATTAACTCATTTTCATGGTGTATTTGAACACGTTTGCTGGAAATGCTCCATACATCAATGCAATATCTAGCTCTGGAGTTTCTTCAAAGAACTTTTTTGGTTTTTTTGCTCCAAAATTTGCTCTTTTTTTTCCTTGCAAAGGAAGAACTGGGAAAAGCCATTTACATTAGCCTAATTTTAAGAATTTTTAAGACACTTTATCTGCTATCTAATACTTTTACATTAAGGATATTTTTCTCTCTAAGGAAAAGGAATATAGTAAAACCCGATTTGTTTTTGAATAGTGTAGAAAATTTGGCACCATATTCTCTTTCTTTGCATTCATTATATTTTATGTAAATTTAAGTGTACTTTTAAAATTATAATTTAAAAAATCTATAGTCACTAAAGTCAGTTTCTATAAGGATTGCAGCCATAAAAATATGTATCTACAGTTTTTGTTTTTATTTAAATCGTGATTCCTTTTTTAGCTTTCAAGCCCAGTTTTAATTCAATTTTCTGCCTCTTATGACTTTAACACTATAGCGCAACTTTAAAAATAAAAACATGGTAAAAGATCAAAGTCAATTTTAATGTCTTAATGACTTGAAAAATAATTTTAAACATTTCAATATATATTTAAATGAAAAGTACAATTAGCAAACCAGTTGCTTTTTAGGCAAGAAGCATTCACAGAAGCTCATCTAAATTAGCCTTTCAATTTTGTGACTAGCTTGAATCCAAATTTTGAAATGAAAGAATAAAGGTGGCCATATCATAATCATTGCCTTATCCAAACAAACAGAAAGCCACCTCAAGCTTAAACACCTGAAAATTAAGGAAGAGTATAGCTGTCTTAACTCAAGGTACATCATATCCTAGCACTTGCCAGGAATAAAATCTGTCTTCCCATTCCATATAACTTCCTTTTAATTAGCTCAACATATAATCACAGCAAAAGTATTTTAGGCAATTGTACGAGATGCATTAACCTTGCATGGGTTTTTGGTATTTGCCTTGCCAACATCCAGCCTCCCTTCCTTAAGCAACCATCCTCAAATTTCATTTGGACTTGTACCCCTCCCTCAACCTCTAAACCGCTTTAAGCCAGTCAGCCCAACACCCTTCCCTGGCCACAGGGATTGGTTCAAGGGTGAGATGTGGGCAGAAGTGCTAAATCACTGAATTTTAGACCTGGTGTGGGAGGTACTTGATAGAGCTCACTCTTTATTACTGCCTTTATCTCAGAGGTTGGAGACCCCGGAGTTAGTGTAGCCTTTTTCCGCCACCAGGACCGAAAAAGGAGGTAGCATTGAAAAAAGCAGAGCCGGGAGAGGGGGAGAAACTGCTGGCATGCTTTGAGCTCAAGTCTGTCATTTGCCCCTGTGTAAGCTGGTTTCAGTTGGTTCTGTCCCACTTGCAACAGAAAATGTCCTACTGACATAGTCTGTTTAAATCACTCTATATTTCTGACTGATCAGAAACTAATAAGATTCACAAATTAAGTATAAATCTTTTAAAAATGTCTCTTAACGGCCAGGAGTGGTGGCTCACACCTTTAATCTCAACACTTTGGGAAGCTGAGGTGGGTGGATCACCTGAGGTCAGGAGTTCGAGACCAGCCTGGACAACATGGTGAAACCCGGTCTCTACTAATAATACAAAAAAAAATTAGCTGGGCCTGATGGCACACGCCTATAATCCCAGCTACTTGGGAGGCTGAGGCAGGAGAATCACTTGAACTGGGAAGGCGATGGTTGCAGTGACCTGAGATCACACTATTGCACGCCAGCCTGGGCAACAAGAGTGAAACTCCATCTCCAAAAAAATAAAAAGTATCTCTTAAAACCCTATCATTGTCATTAAATCTGAGGCCTTGGGATCACCGTTACTGTGTGACCAGCTAGTTATTCCTTCTCCCATTATACTCTCCAGGTAACCTAAGCCTCAATCTCCTAATTTGTAAAAATGCCAAGCAGTGCTTGAAGCCAATTAGCGGATTTCAGCACAAAATAACCAGTTCTATCATAAACTAAGGGCTTTCCATCTCAGCCCACAATATTCTTGTAATTTTTAAAGCAATCATTTATTTGTGCTTTAACCCCTTAATCCCTCGCCACAGTGATTATATGAAACATTTTTGGACTTTTCTCAGGCTCCAGCTCATCACCATCACCCTCATCCTGATCCAACCCTATGTGAACCTCGTCAGGTTCCTTCTTCCATGCCCCTGATCTACAAATCTACAAACTTGTACAGCTACCTATATGTACCCTGGGTGTGTGTGTGTGTGTGTGTGTGTGTGCATGTGTGTGCGCAACTAACTGTAGTTATACTATATATATATATATAAATTCACATCCTGTGTGTCTGGAACTAATTTCATCCTTTTCTAAATATTATATATTTCAAGCATTCATTGGGGTGACCTAGATGGCAGACTTTATGGTAATCATCATAACAATCTCAGTTTACATTTATTGAGTGTTTACTATGTGCCAGATATTATCCCAACTGCTTCATGTTTATTAACTCGTATAATTCTCTTAACAACTTAGGAAGTAATACTATTATCCTTACTTTACGGGTAAGGAAACAGAGGCATGCAGAGGTCAAGGTAACATCTCAGTAGGTGGTAGAGCTGAGATTTCAGCTGAGATTCAAGAATCAGTCTGACTCAGAACCCATGCTAATAAACGCTATGCTGTAGTGTCTCTTAAAGGCTCAAGGGACATACTGTCCAGAAATAAATCATTATATTTGTGTATATAACATCACGGCGTATAAACGGCTTTCATGTTAAAATGCCTTATTAAATTAATGGTTAAGATACTCTTATTCATATTTTACAAATGCAGAAAAATTCAAAGATTAATGGGCTTATTTATCCAAGGTCATTAAACTAATGAATGGTGAATCCACATCTCCTTCCACGCAAAGGAAATTTAGATCAGAAAATTGCTTTCCCATGGGCTATTTCTATAGAGATAAATGTTTGAAACTTTGATAAAAATAGCTGGTCAAACTCATTCTCTGTAACTTTATAACACTAAATGGAAGCCTCTGGACTATCTAGGGGACATCAGCATTAATTATCAATTAATATTATAATTTATTTTATTTTCACTCCTTAAATTGATACCATTGCCGCTTCAGAAATTGTTTCCTTCTTCTTTAAATGTACTTTGACTTTCAATATTATTGCTCCTGAGTCTGACTCTACAATCAGATGAGTGAGAATAAGAGGTTACCGTGCAATGAAAATGACAAGATGGAAAGTGCACCCCACAGTTCCTCAACTAAACTCTACATTTCCTTTTCAAATAACAACTAATGGAGAAATAAAGCTAGCCTTGACTGCTTTCATCTGGGAATACAAAAGTCTGGCTTTACTTGACTCTTGATTCTATGAAATTGATATCCTCTCCCAAAATAAACAAATAAAACAAAATACCTCCCTGTTATAGGTTTAACTGTGTCTCCCCAAAAGATGTATGGAAGTCCTAATCCCTAGTATCTCAGAATGTGACTGTATTTGAAAAATAGAGCAGTTGCAGATGCAATTCATTAGATTAAGATGAGGTCAGACTGGCGTAGCATGGGTCCTTAATCTAATCTAACTCCTGTGTGTATACAGAGGAGGAGAGACACAAAAAGGAAGATGGCCATGTGAAGACTGAGGCAGAGACTGGATTATGTTGCCTCAAACCCAGGAACACCTGGGGCTTACAAGAATCTAGAAGAGGCAGGGAAGGAAGGATCTTTCCCTGAAAGCTTCAAAATGAACATGGGGCTGAGTATAGTGGCTCACACCTCACATCTGTAATCCTAGCACTTTGGGAGACCAAGGTGGGAGAACCGTTTGAGCCCAGGAATTTGAGACCAGCCTGAGCAACATAGTGAGACCCCATCTCTACAAGAAACAAACAAACAAAAATAATTAGCTAGATGTGGTGGTACATGCCTATGGTCTTAGCTAATTAAGACAATAAGGTGGGAGGATCGCTCAAGCCCAGGAAGTCAAGGCTACAGTGAGCTGTGATGGCATCACTGCACTCCAGCCTGAGTGAGAGTGAGACCTTGTAGAAAGAAAGAGAGAAAAGAAAAGAAAGACAGAAAGGAAGAAAAGAGAAAGAGAGAGAGAGAGACAGGAAGGAGGGAAGGAAGGAAGGAAGGAAGGAAGGAAGGAAGGAAGGAAGGAAGGAAGGAAGGAAGGAAGGAAGGAAGGAAGGAAGGAAGGGGAAAAGAAAAGAGAAAAGGGAAGGAGAGGGGAGGGAGGGAAGAGGGGGGAGGGAAGAAAGGAAGCATGTCTCTGCCATTACCTGGATTTCAGACTTCTAGTCTCCAGAACTGTGAAAGAACACATTTCTGTTATTTAAAGCCATCCAACTTGAAGTACTTTGTTATGGCAGCTCTAGGAAACTAACGTACTCCTCTTTTCTTTTCTTTCCTTCTCTCATTTCCACATTCAAAGTGTTTTCAGTATATAGTATATAAGTATATAAAATAAATATAAATGTTTAAGTAATATATAAATTTCATGTTTTATAAAAACATATATAAAATTTCGATGAGGAACTGAAATCAGGCATAGAGAAAACAATCAAGATGTGGAGACGTGGTTATTTATAACTTGACTTTTGACAGAATTAATAGAAGCATAAATCTATTTAAATTCACACAACTGTCTCTATGCTTTATATAACTGATGGACCTCCCCAGATGGAAGCCAATGGCAGTATCCAAGACAAAGGACTTGATAAATTCCTAAAAGACTCCACTTCTGTCCCCAAACTATTCTCAGTTCTTTCTTTCGTTGTTGTTGTTGTTGAGACAGTTTTTTTGCTCTGTCATCCAGGCTGGAGTGTAGTGGCATGATCTTGGCTCACTGCAATCTCTGCCTTCCAGGTTTAAGTGATTCTCCTGCTTCAGCCTCCCGAGTAGCTGGGTGCACACCACTACGCATGGCTAATATTTGTATTTTTAGTAGAACTGGGGTTTTGCCATGTTGGCCAGGCTGGTCTTGAACTCCTGACCTTAGGTGATCCACCTGCCTCAGAATTGTCAACTTTTACAAATGTACACTTCTTATATTCTGAATTTCAACTGCTTGACTTCTTGGACATGCTTCATAAACTCTAAGCTGCAAGTTAATTTCCAGTGCTATTAATCAGTTTTCAACTTGCAATATCTTAACCCAGTCCTCCTGTTGATCACCCATCCCCCTTCAGACTGTAGAACAAACCAACCCACAACTACAACATATGGTACAGCTATTCAAGAAACAAGCTGTATTCACTCTTGCTATAGCAAACAGAATGCCAAATATCCTTCTTTACAGTGGCCAAACAGTTGAATATTCTCTGACAATAAAACAAATAAATGTCTTAAGCATTGGACTCATCAGTTCATAAATTCAAAGAGATCACTTGATCTCATTTCCATCAAAATTGGTAACATCTGGTAGTCTTCCACTAACATGTAAATGGACATTTGAAAATAATACTATTCAACAGATTTAAGTATGGTGTGTGTGTTTTGCAGCTAACACTTCCTGGCAGGGCAATCAGATGCATTTTTACTTTCCACAGGTAGCATAAACATCTCTCTGGCTAATTCAAAACTAGTATGCTCTATGGTTGCAATAGTTAGGCAATAGGAAGAAGTAGAGAACAGATTGGCCCTGTCTTCAAGCATTATAGCTGCCCATGACTGTCCTGAAATGTAATACCTTCTGGATGGGTGAGAATGCAAGTTGAGCTTTCATAATAGAACAATTGTGTCTCATTCCCATCTATCAGTTTCTGGTTCAGAATAGTATCCCGAAGTTGACAATAATCTGAGCCTGCTTAAAGCATCTAGAATTTGAGAGAGACTGTCTAGGAGTATTGAAAGCACTTCCTTCTTCTGGATTCTCCCAGTTCTATCCCTGTATTAAGCCAGATCTTCAACAAGTAGAAAACCTAGACTTTATTATCCAAGCACTCCTAGGGCTGCTTTTACTGAGTTATGGTTTAATATCATATCCTCAACCTTCAAAGAGGACTGATTCAAAAAGGGTCCATTTGAACAATCTCTCTTTAAGACAAAGTTGGCATTGAAAACACTATCTGCTTTGTTATTAAAAGTCCCTCATCCAAGGATCCACATTAAAACTTTCTCTTTGAATTTATATCCTGAAATAAGTTTTTCTCCACTAACACATATAATTGCTTTCAGATTAGACAATGAAGATTGTGTAACCAGTGTATTTCCCATTTGCCAAAAATTTCAAGTCAATCCAGTTCAGTGACCAACTAAATAATTTGCTTATCTACCATACCCAGTGACATAATATCCCTGTTCTTTTTGATATGTGTTTTATACAGCTGTTTATATTTGCCTTATCATATATCATGATTCCATTTCGCTCGTATTATGGGTCCATTTTAGGGACTTCAAACATTTTGGATGCGGAATAGTAATTACTCCTAAAAACTAAAATGCTTCTATATAATTTTATTTTTTTCCTTAAAAAGAAGTTCAAAAAACCCTTCAAGGGACACAAGTAATAGTCTTTCTTTGAAGTACAATGACAATGTGGAACAAAAATTATAACACTACCGTATTATACTAGCAAAATAACAATGATCAGACTTAATATGCCACCTTTTAAAAAAACATTTACTTTTTTGGTTTTGTTGATTCCCAGAAGTATACAAAATTCAAAAAAAAAACTGAAGATAAATGCATGCTTTTGCTCCCTTCCACAGAGTATGAATAGCTTTTAGAATTGGAATTGTTTTATTAATTTGATTAGGCTAAAGGAAAAATCCAAGACTATTATGAATAATTCAGGTTTCTGTCAGATCCTAGAAAGCCTTATGGAAAGTACTGTTATACCTCAAAATGCCCTCACAGTAGACCAGACATTTAATTTCCAATAACATTGATTTATAGTTTTATAAAGAAAAATAATAAATATAATGAATTACCCCCATATTTCCTGTTCTCAGTCACTATAAAATAACTGCTGTAGTTTTACATTTCCAGTGTGAAATATTAAATGCATAAATCAAAACAAAATTATTTTTCATCTAGAGAGAGAGACAGGTTCCCAAGACTGACAAATTCATTTTCTTTTAAAATTAATGTTTTAAGAAACAAAATTCATTGAATCCCTATCAGTTTTAAAAAGAAAAATAAAAGAGTTTGCATTGTAAAATTTTGCCTATAATGTCTACTAAGCAGATACTGTGTGTAAAATTATTAAGAGCCCAACAACCCCAAACTTATAGGGAGCCAAATTATAATTCCTGACATGAATCGTTTTCCCTTCCCACTTCCTTTCTCATGGCATTTCCTTTTTACGTAATTGTTTTACCTTCAGTTGCCACCCAAAGATAAGCTTTGCCCACAATATATTTCTTGAATGCCACCAGACTGGCAATTTTGTAATTCAGATATTCTCTTACAGCTACAACTAAGCAATCACGTAATGAGAACATTATCAAATAAGAACAATTCAAGAGAGATACAGATTTTCAAATAGGCAGAAACAGATGCATTTACTTTTATATTTTCTCAACTTCATCTCCTAAATTTCATTGAGAACAAGAAACAGTATTTTGCATCCTTGATTAAAAAGAGTAAATCTAATTATAAGAATTCATTTTCACATTTAAATACCTCTCAGCTTTTGTGAGTGTTCAACATTCAACCACAAGAATCTTTCAGAAGGAGTGATGAAGGCTGAATACTAAAAAGTGTCAAACCCTTGAACAAATGGGTAACTCTGAGTTAATAGACCAAGAAAAAAAATTAAATCACCTAACAACCGTGATATTGGAAACCTGGAAACAACCATGAGTTCAATATTGTCTGTAAGACTCAGTTACATGCTAAAAACAGATGAATTTAAAGTAGCTTTTTTTTTTTTAAAGTTTAAGGGCTTACATGACTTCTAAAATTATCATATGCATTTTTATCAATTACAAATACATTAATTCATAATTATTATGAATCATTACTTATAAAGCCAAATAAGCTTTTAGGCAAATATTTTAATAAAAAAAATTCTGTTTGTCACATGGCTAAATATAAACTAGCTTCTATTAGGAAAGAGTTAATGTGAATAAGACAAAGAATCAATACCTTTATTTTAATGTTTACAGTAACTCAGTATAGTTTTAAGGTGGTGTGTTCTCTGGAGGAGTTTCATAAGGAAAAGGAAGAATCTCTGGAGCCCTGAAATAACCGTCTGGTGAAGATCTGCACAGGCCTCTCTAAAAATAACAATGGACTGTAGACTTCATAAACATTTTTAGAAATTAAATAGCTGCTAACTTGTTCCATATGGAAGCAAATTCACAGAGTCCAACATGTTGTTCATTGAGATCATCATAACATATATACCAAAGAAAGAGGCAAAGTCATCCACAAAGTCATTCATGAGAAGCCAGAGGAAACAGATGATCTTGAAACCTCCTAAAAAAATAAAACATGCAAAGCAAAGAGCTCTGAAAACCACATGATACTCTTGCTCTAAGATTCCCTGGGGCTCTTTAGGTCAAGTAACCTTTGAAGATCCCCAAATAGTAATAATTACTTATTAAATAAGGACAATAACAAAATTATTAAAAATTATGGACAATTGTTATAAAGGCCAAATTATAAATTAATTTAAAATTTTTATTTTGTCCAAAAGGACAGTATTTCATAAATCTACTTCCATAATACACTTAAAACATAAAGAAGCATAGAGATTTTTATATTTTAGAAATGCTGACTTATATATTCAGTTATGCAAAATGGCCCAGGTGGTCGTTTACTCAGAACTTTAAGTAGTCCCAAGCGATCTTCCCAACCTCTGTTTTTTTGTTTTTGTTTTTGTTTTTCTATTTTCCTCATAGAATAAAAGAGAATGAGAAGACAGACAACTCACAGCACCCTCTCCCATCTGTTAGTCTGTTTACCAACGTTTCAATGTCAGCTCATTCACACCGCGGGTCTATGCAGCCCAACTTTATGTTAGTAAATTGGAGAAATTGGTTTCATCTGATAAAAAACACTTCTACTTCAAAGTATTTTCCCTATATTCATACTTCTGATTTTCTTTTTTTGATCTTTACATTTGCTGTTGGATAGATTCAAAAGCCCCGAGATTCGTACCTCCCCTCTGACAATCCCAAACACATGGTTACTATTTGACATGCAGAACTTCATTTTTATTTTTTTAATACTTACAATTTTAAATGAAACTGTCACAAGAAGTGAACTTTAAAGAAAAGATAATATCAAATACATCTCTAAGACTAAATGTATTCAGGGTTTTATAATTCAAATCAAACTGATTTTTCTAAATAAAAGGGGGGTGTTAAACTTTTGGGGGCTGTTGCCATAGAGAAAAGTAAGAGGAAAATCTATAGGAAGGAAGCCGAGGAAGGGTGCAGCTGCTTGCTCTCACACTGGTGAAACACAGCAGGGCTGTGCTATTATTACCTATGTGATCACTATTGCATGTTTGTTCTTGCATACCAGCAAAAGGATAGGAAATTTGAGAAGGGATAAGATAAATATGTAAACCTTTGTCACAAAGATTAAAATTTCTCTGAATTAAAATCTGCTATGAGTTAATAGTTGGATGTTTTCCTCAGCAACTAAGAGTTTTAAGTTAACCTATTTTAATCCGATAGTGTGGATATCAAATGATTGGTCTTCAGTGGGGGAGTGCAGAATTGCAAAGCTTCTCAATGTTTATTTCTAAATTTCAGGACCATTTTATAAATAGCTGAAATAGATGGCCATTTATAGTCTGCCATTTGAGGAAAATATTCTCTGTCTTAAAATTTTATTTCCCCATCAGCTGTTAGTACTTAAAATTTAATCATTAAAGATTACATTCACATAGAGCCTAGTAAAAGTGGTTACATGGAGGAGGTAAAGGAGGTGATACAGAATGTAAACAAATTCTCCTCAGTGTGTATTATTTTTATTTGAACCATGTGACTGTATTACCATGTACTGCTTATTAAAAATAAAAATTTTGAGGTAAAAAAAGATGTTCTTGAAATTTTAGAGATCCTCTGGACGTTCCCATTGAAATGCAAATGAAATATAAATGCTTCTGGAAAAAATAAGCATATTTTTGCAAGAATTAGCTGTTAGCCAGCTGGGAATGAGTGCAACCCTTGACCCAGAATGATCTTTCCCTTGCCTAGCCAGTCCAATTCATCAAAGCAACCCTGGCTATCCTTAGAATTATGGATGTCACAAATAGCTCAATTTTGAATGAGAAACAAGAAAGGATCAGTAGCAGCAGAAAGGAAGGAGAAGAAGGGGTCACTGCAAGGAGAGCCATACAGTAGGAGGCTGCCTGCTCTACTGCACCACGTATGGCTTGCACCACCTGTGTCCTCCTCATGTATACACATACTGTGGGTACACTTACATGCACACACACTGAAATAGCTTATATAGTGCTATGGAATCCAGTTCAGAACCAAGAGTCACTTTCAGGCAGAAATGTATGGTCTCTTTTCAGCACTCTGATTTATTTCAGAAGCAACGACCCCTACCCCTTGCTAATGCTCACTGATGCCCATCAAGATCTAGCCGCCCCCATCAAGACGGTCTAAGCAGGCCTTTGATAGAAGAATGAATATAATAATACATATGTTTCTATGCATCTTCATGAGTTATGCTAGCAGCTATAACAAATAATTCCAAAATCTCAGCGGCTTCAAAAATTCAAGGTTTATTTGTTGTTCACACTGCAGCCCAAAAAGTTTGGGGATCTTCCCTTGGCAGATGTCCTCCTAGTAGTGGCTCCAGAATCACAGTTCCTTCCATCTTTGCTATGCCACCCTATTCCACAGATGGCATCCATTTCACCAAAGAAAGGGAAGAGAAGACATGGATGAAAATACAGAAGATGCTATGGCCAGTGTTAGGAGTTACAGACATCATTCATGCCCACTTTTCATGGCCCCTTAATAACTGCAAGGGAGGTTTCAAATGTATTTTTCTTTTGAGCACAGGAAAATGAAACAGGATTAATGACCACATAATCAGTCTTTTATACAATTCCCCCTTCTGGCCATTAAATATTCATTTTAATCTTCCTTCCACAATCTCTTCTGGTCACTGCATCAAGTTCAAAATCCTGTATATCTGGGAAAGCACAGTCATAGCCCCACACGCTGAATATGACTCATCTAGTTCCTCCCACAGATGTACTGAAAAGACATGTTTTCTGTCCCCATATGCATATTCCCTATACATTGGAGGAATAGAGGCAGAATAACTGCAATAAACACTCCCATTTAGAAAGAGGAAGAATATGGCTCACACAATAAACAATGGTCTGTTCCAATTCTGAAGTTCTGTTAGACAGATGGAGGCAATTCTTTATTTGGCTTTTATTCTACTCTATGGAAGGGGCTCCCTGTCAACTGTTCTCCACGGCCCCTGGCTGTACTTCTGTATGCCCGTTTTGCCCATTATCCTCATGAGTCATATCTGATGGAGATGTTTCAGAGTATGGCCTCCTTGGAGGCTGCAGAGCATTTGAAGCCCTGCCTGCTGTTCATGGAAGATAGCGACCTGTCTTAGTATATGTTCCCTAAAAATCAGATTGTTGTACAAAGACTCAGGTGCAAGAACTTTATCTGGGAAGTGATCTCAAGAAGCACTATGAACAGTGGAGAAGTAATACATGGGAAGCAGGAAGCCCAGTAAGGGGAGCCTTCATGAATAGGTTATCATTTAGAGAAATTGGAGTTGAAAACCTCTGGAGATGCTCCAGGATACTATATGAAAAATGATTTCCCTGAGAAGATACAGAAGCCAAGGTATTAATATATCCAAAATCTCCTGTCTCTTGCTGGTTTAAAGTCACTCCTGGGATACTAGCTCCAAGTTAGTCCTGTAGCCAGCAAAGTCTACCAGAGCAGAGACATAGACACGTTGAATCCTAGGACAGGCAGCAGGATATAGATGGTGCAATGACACCTGCTACAAGGCCCCAGAGTTACTTAAAACCAAAAGTCAAAGACTGCTTTAGTCTGGATTTAGTGTTTCTTTGACAATACAATTCCCTGAATGACTTAATAGACTTCCAATATATTTGCTATGAGCTGGTAAATACTTCCAACTTTCTTTCTGAGATATATTTCTTAAATCAGCTTTATTGCTTTGCTTTCTCAACCCATACCTCTCTGGCAACTTAACATAGAGAATGGGGTAATCTTCCTTATCAATAAACAATCAGCATGAATTAGGTAATGGCCAGCTAAGGAAAGATGACCCTTAATCTAATCTTTCCCCTGAGCTACTGTACTTTACTCAACTAAAAATTTTTTAAATGCAACTTTTGCTGTTTAGGATTACAAAATAGCTTACCAAATAAACATTTCTATACTCCATCTATTCCCTTTCATTTATGCTTACAAATCAGCCAATTCTTCCCTGAGCCCACCTTTTTTGGTAGTACCTTGAAAAATACAGCCTGTAGTAGCAAGTCAACACCAATGCTCTGATTCATTTCAACCATCTCTTCTTGGAGCTGCAGGCTAAAGGGGGACCTGTTCTGACCTCCAGTTTATTGCAGGTGACAGTGTTACTATTTGCCACTGGATTACATGGACAGTCAATTTTTTCTGACTCTAATGTCAGTCTTCTCACTACTTAACCTTTCAACAGTTAAGTCAACACTGCCCAATTTAGATTTTTAATCGCAGTGCTCCCCTTCTGATATAAATGCCTGCATTAGTAGAGATAACCTTAGCTACTCTAACAAACAACTGCAAAATCCCAAATGTTTAACACTAAAAAGTATGCTTGTCATTTTTACATAGTCTATTGTGAATGGGCAGCTCTCCTTGGGGGCTCTACTTTCAGTGAGGACGCAAGGATTCGAATCCCTTCCATTGCGTAATGAAGCTGTCTCAAACAAAACTTTTTCAACTCCAAGGTTAAAAAACAAACAAAAAAAAAAAAACAGAACTTGGAAGACCAAGCAAGAGAGTTTAAGTCCACGCCTGGAAGTGGTGTGCACTCTTCCACTGACATTTCCTTAGCCTCACTCTAACACAATAGAGATTGCTAATGTAATTTTACCTGTACACAGAAAGGAGAAACAAGGGTTTATCCAATTTGACTCCAGCATTATGACTGTTGATTCTAATTTGTTACCACTCCCAAGGAAGACCAACTTTAGAAACAAAGAAATTAATGCCTTACAGTAAAATTCCACACTGAATGAGACTAGATATGGAGGGCAAGGGGTTCCTTGATATTCTCTGAATCACATCACTTGGTTTCTCATTCAATGTTTAAGACTGTTCCTATATTAACTGTATTTCCCTGGGAAGTAAACAACCCAGAAGAACTGAGCAGAGATGCTCACTCATTTCGGCGATCTGTCTTGAAGTGACGGCACATATTGTTTTGTTTCGCTAATCTCCTAACATGGAAACCTTGCCAGTCCCCTTAGTAATAGACCTGTATACAAGAATGTCTTTTTTTACTTTCCTATAGGCACCTTTGTTAAAACTGATACTCAACTGTATATAATATTGAAACCCTTGGAGAACAAAGTATCCACCTCTGACATAACCTTTTAACAAATACCTTTCTCCTGAAAACAAATGTTAGTCTTTATGTGTCAATATGTATGAGAAAGTATGCGGGCTAAGGAAAAATAGTAGTATATGCACCCCAGAAAATAAGAGCCCAGGACTCAACCAGGATTTTAAGAAACACATAATAGATGCATTTAACTTAAGTGAATTTAACGATTCATGTTCAACATTCAGTTTAGAATATTATAAAATGCTGTAAAATTATATTTTGCATATGTACTATTTGAATATGCTATTTAATGTTTTCTTATATTAGGCATATGCCACATGGTGCTGTACATACAACACCATCTATATTATACTTCATGAGGAATAAGAGATTGTTTAAGCATCATTTTGATGATGTAATTTTTGCTAGTGCTGTCTTGTGAATCAAATGTCCTAGTAGATATTAATAAAACCTTGTAGTAATCTCATTTCTGCACATGACCTATCATCTGACTCAGCCTCCCTACATTCTGAGCACATTTCCTCTTTGCTGGTTCATCTTCTGCCTCTTGGTAGCAAGCATCACTTTTTGGATAATCCTTTTGTTTGACAGCCTGGTTTTGACTTCTGTAAAACAATATACTAGCAGACATTTGAACTTTGCCAAATGTTTTCTAAGACAGCAATTTCCTATGAAATAAGATCTCATTTAAGCAGAGATCTTGATTTGCACATCAGACACAGTTCCAGAATTCATAAGCAATCATGACAATCAGCTCAGCCCAGCACTGATAGAAGAGCAACCATTCCTTTGCTACTGCTATGTAGTTTTCCTCAGCCACTCAGCTCCTCAGCTCTGGTCCATTTTGGTCGCTGCCACAATTTTTTATGTCCCCAGGATATCTTAACACAAACTTCCTTTGCTAGAAGTAGCCTGTTTCTCAGCAATAATGCATTTGACCCAAGAGTTTCAGCTCCAGTTACAGCTTCACTGGGGAGTTTGAAGGGCTTGTCCCTTTTGAATCAAGAAAAACTCACAATCATGATAACAATTGCCACCAATTATTGAGTGATTATTATGTGCCAGACACTATGCTGAGCTTTTTGTATATTAACTCACTTAATCATCACAACAATCCCATGAGGTAAGTATTATTATTATTATCTCTATTTTAAGAAGGGGACATCAAAGAAGTTCAATAATTTGCCCAAGAACATGTTCCCTGTAGTAGTGAAGCTGGGATTTGAACCCAAGCAGTTTGGCTCCAGAGCCTGTTTTCTTATACATTCCCTCCCTTATAGAATATTCTAATTTTATCTGTCAATAAACAATGTCTTGTTTTTAGTAGCCATAGGATTGCTGTCAGCAATGACAAAATAGAAGGAAATTAGCATTTTACCTGGAAAAAAAAACAAAACTTTTTTTCAAGATTGATACTTTCTAGATTTTTAGACCTGAATAAGTACTAGGATGTTTTCACATTGATTAACTGAGGATGATCACTTAGTCCAGCATTATTATTTCAAAAATTACTTACAGCTATTTACTCTGGCAGAAAATCAGTAGGAGTTGTCATTACTTAAATCTTGTTGCTGGAGCACTGCACTCATGGAGCTATTTCCTGAGTGGGTGCTCAATGAGAGAAGACAGCTATTCAATCACCTGGACCCCAGAAAACAGAAGTGAAAAATGCAAAGTTGTGTAAGACTAGGTCACAATAGATATGCAATTAACTTTGGACATCAATCCCTTGAATTAGTTTGTGTCTGTACAACGCCAGAAAAAAAATCTGTTAATTTTCTCATTAAAATCAGTCAAAAACTCAAAGTATAAAATTACTGACAAGTGATTTATTTAGTAGCATATAAATATAATACCATGTGCATATATATTGTGTGTATGTGTGTATATATATATGTATATATATACACACACTCAACAAAAATGTTTATTAACTAGACTTTGCAACCATTTATTGGAACGTTTGATGAGTTAAAGAATCCTAGCATAAATTGCAATAGGCAGCTTCATGTGTCGTTGTTACATCTATGCATGCATGGGTCCCTTCATTCACATCATTTATTGGTAGACAGAAACATCTCACAAACCAGAAGTTTTATAAAAAGAAGTATCCAATTATGGAGAAAGTAAAGTAAAAACAACACAAGGACCATGACCTGACTTTAAGCTCTTACTATTTAGGAGGCAATTATGAAGGTATACTGTATTTAGGCATCTGGTCTCCTCTTCCTGAAACCTGCCCTTGGGACAGTACTAGAACTCCCACCAGCAGGGTTCAAAGACAGGGAATAGTAGGCGGTTGGCTGTGTAATAGAACCTGAAGGATATGACAGGTGCGTTTGCCCCAAGATAACTGCCCTACTTTTCACCCCTACCCTCCTTATCATGTAATTTCCACTTCTTGCCTTCTTTCTTTTTTCTTTTTTTAGTCAAAGTCATGCCTGAAGATGGACTCTATTAAAATAAATATGTTACTTGTAAGTCATTACATTTTAACTCAGTAGTGGTCACTTACACAGTGACCCACTATTTACTTAGCAGACCAGCTAACAAGTTTCCTGGCATAGCTCAGGGCTCTGAGGGAATGCAACAATAGGCAGGTCTATTTTACTAGGGCGAGGAGGGGAGAAAGAACAGAGGAAGTGATAGGAGTCATCCCGAATGTACAGTGCTGAGCATGGGCATTGCTGTGGAAAGAGGGTAGTGAGGATTTAGAAGACAGCTCCAAACAGAGCCATTGGAAGCCACTCAGCTAATTAGGGAGGGGTGAGGGAGGATCCTGCTCCTGTCTGCCAAACCACAGAGGAAGAAAGAAGAAAACATGAATCAATATATAATTTGCAAAACTAATTAAAAAGTTTTATTGGGAAAGAGATCACAATATAAAAGCCAAAAATGGTCAAAATTCATTATCTTCAGATCCTCTATTATTTTCATCTTCATGAATGTATTCGTTTCCTAGGGCTGCCATAAAAAATTACCAGAAATTGAGTGTCTTAAAACAACAGACATTTATTCTCACAGTCCTGGAGGACAGAGGTCCAAAATTAAGATGTCAGGAGAGTAATATTTTCTCTGGGGAACAATCTGTTCCATGCCTTTCTCTTACCTTTTGATGTTGCAACCCTTGGCATTCCTTGGCTTGCAGTCCAAATATGTACTCCAATCTCCATGTCCATCATCACATGACATTCTTTTTGCGTGTTCCTCTCTCTGTCTCTTCTCTCCTTATGAAGACACCAGTCATTAGAGTAGGGCTCACCCTAATCCAGTACCACAACATCTTCACTTGATTACATCTTTACAGATACCATTTTCATATAAGGTCACATTCACAGATACTGAGGGTTAGGACATCAACACATCTTTTTGGAAGACATAACTCAACCCACAACAATAGTCTTTTTGCAAAGAGAAACAAGACTTCAAGCTTAGTGCTCATACTTCCCAGGGCCTTCCCACATTCAGACGGGATCATTCCCTGGAGGAATGGTGACCACTCAACTGAAGGAGGCAATTGAGGAAAACTCTACCACTGCAATTAGGAGACTAAGCAGCCCCTAGAAATTTAAGATAATATTCTTATTACATTCTTCCACTTGGAGCTTTACCAGTATCAGCATCTCCATAAAGTTTTCAGAGTTTCACCCTTGGCAACAGTCCAATATATGAGCACAACACTAAGGCATTGACAATAGGAAATAAAGGACTATTGTTAGGATGAGGAGTAGCAGCTCAGGAATAAGGAGGAAAGAGAGGAGCTAATCTCAGGGGCAAAGTAAATTGCACACTAAATCAGTGATATCCATAATACTAAACAACGAGAGGCTTAAAAGACAGGTTATTGATTTTTGTTTTTCTTTTAAAAAGGACAGGTTCTGAACAGGATCACAACCTGGGATAACAACTAGATATAATTAATATGTAAACATAGTTTTGATTCTATAATTTGTCCTGTCTCTAGCCTTTGCTACACACACACCCAAATTCCAAGCAAGGCAAGGAAACTAATTAACAGACCCATCACTGAATAAATGAAACTCAAGTTATCCATGGCATCCATTGAAAATGGGCCAGCGCTCATACATCCACATATCCAAGCCAACCACAATTAGCAGAGATGAATCAGAGTCTCCCATCCCCCAGCATTTAGGATGTCAGCTATTAATAATGGAAGTTTCAGGATAATGTGCTTAAATGAAACTGAGACGCTATTAAAATCAAGATTGGCTGTTAACAATGCAGTTTCATCACACCCAAATTAGAATACTTGAGAAACTTCAGAGGTTTTAGGACTAAGAATAGTCTCTCAACTCTAAAATTGAATAGAAAATGACTCTGGGCTTTAATATCTGAAACTATATTAAATGATAATACTGCATAAATTTGGACTGGCCCCCTCACTTTCAATAAAGCTGACCTTGAAACTTTTTATTTACAAACTCATCTAAGCTAAGACCACGGGAATTAAGTCTTGAACTGTTTTTTTATAGTGGCATTGTCAAAAAGACAGCAAAAGGTATTAAATACCTACTATAGGCCACACAGTGTTCTAGAAGCTGGTGATTCAAAAGTAAAGAAGGCAATGTCCACACCCCACGGAGATTGCAAAGTAGCAGGGGGAGACAGACCAGTGTTCCTCCGTTCAGAAACAGGTGTCTACTGGGTATAAAGAGATTTTGGGGTTTTGGCTTTTTTCCTACTACATAAGTATTTTAATATAACAGCTACTTTTAGTAACTAGGACTTTTTTCTGCATTTAAACATCCTTTTATAGACACCATAGAGATAAGTATAAAGACATTACAATGTATTTTACAAACTATCCTGGAAGGCCTGAAAACTTTTCTTGTGATAAGGTAATATATTTTGAAATGTATTTTCCAAAATTTATTATTTACCTTATTTATTTATTTATTTTTGAAACAGAGTCTCACTTATTGCCCAGGCTCCAGTGGTGCGATCTTGGCTCACTGCAACCTCTGCCGCCGGGTTCAATTCTCCTGCCTCAGCCTCCTGAGTAGCTGGGATTACAGGCACCAGCCACTGTGCCCAGCTAATTTTTGTATTTTTAGTAGAGACAGGGTTTCATCATCTTGGCCAGGCTGGTCTTGAACTCCTGACCTTGTGATCCACCCGTCTTGGCCTCCCAAAGTGCTGGGATTAAAGGAGGGAGCCACCTCGCCCGGCCTATTTATTTAATAAGAAAAAAAATTAGCTGTGTGCAAAGTGAGGAGAGCCATAAGCTATGAGAAAATAGCAGAACTGTGGATAGTCCTAGACCCTCCTAGAGCTTTCCAAGTTCTGTCACTTGGCTTTATTTTAATAATCTGTGACATTGGGGGTTAATTTTATCTATCATTTTTAATGCATTATTCAGATATTACTGAATTCTTCTGAGTAGCTTTGTATCTTCCAAAAGTTTAGTTGAAATTTTAATTTTTTTAATAATTTTAAAACTATTTTTAAAATATAATAAAGCAAAAACCACTGTCAAATGATATAGCTCATTGGAAACTACCAACAGAATAATTTATGCATGTAGGTTAACATATATTTGCACAGGCCTCTTAATGATCTCTAGGCATATATTTGAGCTTCTCAAAATTGGATTATTGATAAGAAAGGTTGTAGCTCTGACCTGTCCTTTCAATGAATTTGTTACTGCCTATATGTACTTTGCGAAGAATGATTTGAGGACATCCAATTACTTCAACTATGCAGTTTGAGGAAGTTCAGCTACTTTAACACAAGCCTGCTGGGCTTTATTAACGGCAGCTTAGACTCAGCCAGGTCCATTTGGTGTATATTCTATTCAGAATCAGTATAACAGTGAGCTATGCAGTAACAAGTAAGCCTAACACATATTTTATGATACCATAATGTAAATAGCTTTAACATTTTCTCTACCTTTTGTAAGTTTATTGACTTCTTTTTACGTCCATGATGAAGAATGAAGATATGTTAAGAGATTTATAAGAATTCAAATTTTTAAAGAAAATTAACCATTGTTTCACTTTCAAGTTTCTAGGTCAGTTTATTTGAAGAAAATCCTGAGGTTTCAAGATGAGCTGTTAAAATTATTTACCATTTTCACCTATTTATTGGTGTGAATTAGGATTTTTTTTCAATATCATGCAAGCAATGCAAAACACAAAAATAAAAATGAAGATTGAGACTGCATTTATCATCTATAACCCAGAGTTCATATTTTTGTACTCATTAAAACAGTGTCATTTTTCTCATTAATTCAGCTTTAGAGAAAGTAAATGTTACAAATATGAACTACTACAATGTTACAAATATGAACTTCTAAAACAGTTACAGTGTTCTCATCCTTTTTTACAAAGAGTTTTTGCAATATTGATTTAGAAAGAAGTTGATCCTTTTATGAAAATGTTTTACAATTCTTCTTGTCAGGGGTTGTTTCTTTTCAAGAAAAAAACCTACCCAAGCCAGCTCAAAGTAAATTTTCACAATTTTCAGACTAATATTGGAAAACAAAAGCAATTCACTTGCTGAAAATGTCCTTAGCATAACCTTGAAGGCCCTACCTAATATCCCCACTACATCTCTCTCTGACCTGAAGTAGTTTCACCAAGCTCCTCCTGGCTTCTTTTTTCTTTTTTTTTTTTTTAATGGAGTCTTGCTCTTGTCGCCCAGGCTGGAGTGCAGTGGCGTGATCTCAGCTCATTACAACCTCCACCTCCTGGGTTCAAGCGATTCTCTTGCCTCAGCCTCCCAAATAGCTGTCATTACAGGTGCCTGCCACGGTGCCCAGCTACTTTTTGTATTTTTAGTAGAGATGGGGTTTCACCATGTTGATCAGGCTGGTCTCAAACTCCTGACTTCGTGATCCACCTCCCTCAGCTTCCCAAAGTGCTAGGATTACAGGCATGAGCCACAGCGCTGGGCCTCTTTCTGGCTTCTTGTGCACTAGTCACAGTGATCTTCTTGCTGTACCACAGCACCACCCTTGTTTCTGTCTTGGCATTTCCTGTTATCTCTACTTGGAACTCTCCCTCTGCAGCTATCATGGTAGCCCATCTCCTCACTGCCTTCAAAGCCAACTATCAACTTACAGACACAAACCAACCTTGATGAGCCAATAAGAACACCATCACTCTTACATACATTTCTTGGTCACTCTCTAACTTTTTAGCCTTCTCTAGTTTTCTTCAAACCACTTCTAATATTCTCTATCTCCCTTTCTATCCATATATTACTTTATTTTTCCTTACTTCTTTATTTTCCTTTCTTTTTTATGTCATTTTCCTCTTCTAAATTATAAGCTCCATGACAGAGGCAGGAACTTTGCTTTACCACAGTATCTACAGAACCTAGAATAGTGTTGACACAGAGTAGTAACTCAGTGATTATTTTCTGAATGGACAAATAAATGAATGAATAAATGAAGAACTAGGACACTCCACGTTACAGAATAAACAGAAAGTCAGGAACTTAAATGACTTCTTTCAGCTATTGTAAGGTCTAAGTCTCTCCCCCTCCCTCTCCTGACTTCTCACCTCTCGCCTCTCTCTCTTCTTTCTCTCTCTCAGCTTGTCAACTGAAGTTTCCTGTTTCCTTCTCCAGGCTTGCCTTTTCTGTTTACTAGTCAATGTGCACACAGCTGAAAATTACCACTAGACTCAGCATGACCTGCAGTTCAAGTGATCATCTTTCTCTCACTATAACTCTTGTCTTCTAGTTCAAATTCTCAAATGAGATAAAGCGTTTGGCTTGGCTCAACCCTAGATTGACTGACTCTTTGTCAGGTCACCAAATGAGGTTGCAGGGACTCGATATCACATGAAACCAACATAGCCTTCTAGGCCCACCCCTTCAGCAGGTGCTGTCAAAGATATTGACAACTCAAAAGGAGTGGAGGGAGCTTCTGCTAGACTCAAACAGTGTCTCCTTAGAAAACAAAACAAAAAACACTGAGCAAGGTGAAAAATGATTTCAGATAGTCCCATCTCACTTTAGTACCTGCATATCGTGATAGAGAAGTTAAATATATAAGAAGTTTATCACTTTGTTTCCTTTTTACTTTTTATTTTTAAGATTCTTTGAATTGCAAGTCACTGAAACTCTAATCCAAATTTTATTTAAGAAAAATAAAACCTACTGACTCACACAAATAAGACAGAGATATTTTGGATTCAAGCAAGAGTTGATACAGAACTTAAATGATTTTACCTAAGAGTTTATGGTTTTGTTTTATTTTTGTCCTTACCATTTCTCAACTGGATGTCCTCAGTATTTTCATGGTCTCAGACTAGCTGCCAGAGACAAGTAGCCCTCAAAAGTGCTGATAGATTGACTTGGCTCACATTGAATTAACTACAGGTGTTAAAGGAATGTGGTACGTTGATTGGTGTAGGATTGGTCACATGTTCTACCCCTAGAATTAGGAATACAATCAACTCTACAAAGTTCACATGAGCATAGATGAGGAGAGGAGATTCTAACCCCAGAAAACCTGGAGGCTAAACACCACAACCAATTCCTACCATCCTTGATGTAGTACTCAAATTAGTAAGACTGGAAATAATTTCACACGTGGTGAAAGCTTTTTATCTTCAATTTTAATTTAATTTCCATTTTTTCTCCGCTAACTTCACATAAATAGATAATGATTTTTAAAACCAAACCGTTTTTTCAATAGTCTGTAGATAAAACATCATTACACTTCATATTTATGCTATATTCTTTACTTCTGGGTGAATGGCCAATTCTACCAATCTACCCTCAGTAAAGTACCCACAAGACCCTATTCTCTAGACACGTACATCAGGAGGGGAAGTGAACATTTAATCAATTAATATTTGCTGGCTAATGCTTTGACATTTACAAAGTCTGGGGCACATCTGCCTGAAACTCTAAAATAAAATTGGGAAAGTGATTAAGAATAAGATAATGAAAAGAAGCCAATAGGTTTTAAGAAACATATGCATTTCTTAGCCATTCTGAGATTTGAAACCATGGTTGTTGTCTTCTCAGTTAGGGAAAACATTTTGTCAGGTCATTCTACTCACCATCAACAAAACAGACAGATGCACTTCATGGATTCAAGATCAAGTGACTGGTGAAATAGTTCAACGTTCAATAGAAGTCTAGGCTTTTTGTGCAATTATGCCTAAACAAATCAAAAATTCGAACCCCAACTTATTTTGTTTTATGACTACTTTTAAATTTAAATCACTCTTTTCCAAGAGCAGTCAGCAATTGTTATGTACAGGAAAAATATACCACAAAAGTTGAAAACTTGGGCTTTGGTGTCAGAAGACCTGAGTTCAAGTCTTAAATCTGTACTTATCATTATCCCTCAATTTCTTTATCAGAAAAAGATAAAAATACTACTATTAGCTAATAAGGGCTTTCATAAGGATTAATGAGTCAATCCATATGAAGCTCTTAGAAGTTTCTGGAAAGCCAAGTCCAAGGAGTGTTAGTTATTATTGCTATTTTTTTCTCCCTCTCTTCACACTTTTATTTCTTCATCACATTAATAAATGCTATTAAATTATTTTATGGATATCTCATTTCTCTATAACACAGATCACAAACTGGCCCAGCCGTGACTGAGATATAATCGCCAAAGAAATGCCTTTGACAGAGATGGAGTAGCTGACAAGTTGCTAAACACAATGTTAAATTGTTTGTTATTGTTGAGGAGTGGGAAGCTTCTCTTTTAAAAGACTCCCAAGTTTAAAGCCAACATGATTAATATTCAGAGCAGACAGACTAGTTTATATAGCTAGAGACACTGAGGTCAGCCTGGAAAATGGAAGAGCATGCTCATTCCTGAGTCTGTAGTGACGCATACTTACATCCCTACGGAGTCCAGGCACCTCAGGCTTGTCAAAAAGAGGTGTGTCCAGAAGGTTGTAAAGATTTGAACCTTACAAATGAGTATCATGTAGTCATAAGAATTTGGATGAGTCACAGCTCATTTTATGGGTGTAGCTCATCTTCAAAGGAAGATTGAACTGACCATAAACATCAGATCATGGAACATAAGCTTTTCCAAAGACTCCCCATAAAAAATACAATAAAAATAAATACAGCCATTGCCTAAAATTCAAAGTCTCACACAGATTTATTGTGAATCGGACGCATCATTGCCCATCTTCTTTTTTTTTTTTTTGGATGATACCTATACTACTGAACTGAGTTTCTTTCCAAAATGTTGATAAAGCTATCTATGTTAATGTATATAATTGGTTATAGAAGACAACCTCAATACAGCATGGAATAGGAGACAATTTGAAAATATCTGCATTTTAACTGCTTTCCAGTTTTCATCAGGAATCTTGTTGGCCCCGCAACATGTAATCTGACATGACCTAAATAATACCCACGTTTGGAGTGGCCAAAATGCCAAAAGATTTCAAGATATTACAAAAACAAAAATATCCAAAGTTCAAACATATTTTTTACATGTGTGGTCCACCACCCTAAATTTTCTGAAACTAAACATGAAGATCATCTTCGTGAAAATAATAAATTATGTTTTTCCTAGCTTCCATTTATGTGAAATCAGTTAACACATACTATTTTAGCATACCTATTACTTTTCCAGCACAATCTTGGTTCTGCAGGAAATTCAGAACAAACACAAGAGCCAGTTTCTGCACTCTAGCAGCTTACATTTCAGCGGGAAGATTATATTGCGTACACGTAACACCAAACATCATAAGGCAGGCAACAATTTAGTGGTGTCTTTCGGTAGAAATCAACCACTGTTGAAGGTTAAAGAAGAGGAAGAGCAAGGGCATAAATCTGGCAAAATTGCATGAAAAAATGTCTTTAGCTGAACCTGAACGTATTAGTAAAACCCAGAGTAAAGATGAACAATGAATTAAGTCAAATAACAATAACATAATCAAAAGATGAGTAAAGAATAACAAGTCAGTTCCTAGACAAAATCCAGGTTTCGTTAGTAAAACAGATCTATGAGTCACAGGTAGCTCCAGGATTTCAAACTTGGGTAACCTAGAGAAGATCTTTATCAAAGACAAGAAACTTAAAAAGAAAAACAGAGCTCAAAGGCAAGAGAAATTTTATTTAAGAGATATGACAGTCGAGGTAACAGTAAGATTTCTCATTATTGATGTCTGGTACACAAGGGGAGGTAATACTGGAGAGTAGAGTTTGGGAGAGAGATCTGGGGTTGAAAGGTAAAAATTTTAATATCACTTAAATTTTCCCTAAGCAGTTTATTCAATAGTGTCTAATATCTTGTTCCCCCAGCACAAAATTAGAGTGCCCCTTTATTGTGAGATTCATCCTACCCTGGCATCATTACCCTATTGTCTGTATCAAAAATTATTCAACTCATATGGGTCATGGCCAGTTGAGCCATATTTTTTAAATGATCCTTCATCCCAGTACCCATGGAGTTAACCAGTGTTACGCAGATATGCCAGATTTTATTCTTTTTCAGTAATGTCAAGCATACTGGTAGGTCAGGCTGACCTAGTGTGAGTTTAAAAGCATTAATATTTTACATACACTATTATTCCATGTAAATGCATTAAAGCATAAGAAAATCCTACCGTTTGTAGATTTTTTTTTCCTTTATCTGAGTTGTAGTAGTTATGCTATGCTGTTTTATAACACCCCTGTTATGAAAGTCTTGAATGTATTTTGTATTTTCCAATGCTCATTTGATCTTTCATTAGCTGTCCACAAGAATAAGAGATTGATGCCCTTAGTGAATAAAAGCAAGAGTTGGAGATTTAATGGATGAGCAGCAAGGAATGAGAGGAAGACTGTTTTATATGTGAACTATAAGTTAAGCATTTTGACTTAACTCCCCACATGCTTTATGGTGGAATCTCAGACCTCTGAATTGAAGGGTACCTTAGAGTTCCTCTAGGCTCACATTTCTTAGGAAAGATTAGGGCTGGGGCAGACGCAGAAGGATTTTGAGTGGGCTCTCTTTCTTGCACTGTTCTGCTCCAACTTGGGGCAGAAATTTGGGCTTTGTATTTGAGTATTTGTTAAAGATAACATTTAAAAATGACTACAAGACCCTGGTCACTAAGACTGACCCCTCTTTTCCCTAAAGAAACTCTGAAGGTTTTTTTTTTTTTTTTTTTTTTTTTTTTGAGAAAGAGTCTTGCTCTGTCACCAGGCTGTAGTGCAGTGGCACAATCTTGGCTCACTGCAACCTCCGCCTCCCGGGTTCAAGCGATTCTTCCGCCTCAGCCTCCCGAGTAGCTGGGACCACAGACACGTGCCACCATGCCCAGCTAATTTTTTTTGTATTTTTAGTAGAGACAGGGTTTCGCCGTGTTGGCCAGGATGGTCTCGATCTCTTGACTTCGTGATCCACCCGCCTCGGCCTCCCAAAGTGCTGGGATTACAGGCGTGAGCCACCTCGCCCGGCCATGGATTTTTTTTTTGTTTAATCACAAAAATAACAACAGAATCCTAAGATCATTTTTACCTTTTATGCTAATGCTCCTAGATGGCCTTTGAAGGTCTCTAGTTATAAATCCATAAATGGAGGCCAGCTCCATCTCTAACAACCTACCAGCTTAACCTCACTCGGCCTGTCTCCCTTCCTGTTTAGTTAGAGGCCCTTAAATTCATTTATTTCCAACCCCATCACTCTATAATTCCACACATACTCTGAGATAGTCTCATGAAGCCTATCCAAAGGGTCCATGATGGCAGATTCCTAATTCAACTTGCAGCCAAGATTACAATTTGGCAATTTTGTAGGAATGTGAGTTATTGTTAATGGCTTAATGATAACTCTCCTTGGAGAAACTGCTATGCAAAGTGTTTATTTAACATTCAGTTAATTCCTGTGCATAAGACAACAATCCATGAGAACAATGTGAACATTAATTTTTCAGAGTGAAAAAATAAAGGCAGGAAAAAGTGAAGTGTACTTATTAACCTACAGATGGCAAATTTGATCGATAGTGTAAACCTAGAAGAAACTTTTAAAAATGTATTTTAATTTAACCCTAGAGGAAGCAATTTGCTTCAATATCCACGACCAAGTTACTTGCTAGAGCCTCCAGGTTTCCAGGCTATTTGTTTGCATTTATGAAAGAAACAAACCTGGAAATATATACAATATACAGTTGCAAGAAGACTTTTTTCAGAGCTAAAAACATGTTGAAATCATTAAATAAATCCCTTTCTCCCTTGATTTACACAATATTTACATATTGTTGGAAAATTATAGACGTGATTTTTAATATGCCTTTAGACACATTAATATGTTTTTAAACATATTAAATAATCTTTAGAGGTTTTGTTTACTTTATTACTTAGGAAACCAGATTGTCAAATTGGAGCATGGAAATATATTCTTATCTGTGTCAGACCTAATCAACTTCTGAAAATGAGACTGTATTTCCCTCTCATTGATGGTCCCTAATGGCAAAGATCCCATCTCCAGCTTTTGATCATTTTTCATTTCAATGGAGCATGCTGGGTGGCAGCTAAGCCTGTGGAAATGGCCATGAGTCATGGGAGTAAGGGAAGCCCTGTGTCAGCATATGCTGAAAGCAGCAGCTGAAGTCCTGTCCACACTGGTAACAAGACTAACTGGGCTGGAAACGTGTTTTGCCACACCCTGAGAGTTGGCCTGCTCCTATGTGATGTGGTCAGTTTCTGCCTGTTTATTCTCTAACCTGCAAGGCATGCTGCCTCCAAGTTGCTGTTTCCTCCTTGATGAATCCCCCTTGGATTCTGAAGGACTCCTTGGATTTTACAGCACATCTTCACTAGAATAGTTCAAAAAGGCTGCAAGTACCATCCTTCCAAATCAGATTTTAGTTAAGTTCAGGAAGTCACTTTCCACATCTTTAGGACTGGTTTCTTTTCACTTACTGAGGTTTTTCAATTATTAAGATCCTTTATCTGTCCACTCTAAGTCAGGAACGGTGGGTTTAAATGATGAGCATTTCCCCAACAAAATAATCCTTTAATGTTGAGCAAGAACTTGAAAAGTGGACGGCACATTCAGGCTCAGAACCAATGTCTGACAAGGACAAGCTTGCTCCAGCTCGGCCTGAATGATGATAAACTTGGGCTTCAACATTACAGAATCTTGAATCTGGGAAACAACTCAGTGGAAATTTATATACAGTGTGTAATGTGAGGCTTGGCTAAAAGCAAAGCTGCCCTTGGAAAAAGATAGATGGTTTTAAACGAGGCTAATTTAAAAACCTGAATCAAAGATAAATCAGCTTTCTGAACTTAGAGGGGCAGCCCCCACAACAGAGGTCCCACACAGCCCACCCAGCGGAGGAGTCTCCCTCCCGCCCTGCCAGGAACAGAGGCCTGGGGCTGCAGGAGGAATCCCTTTGTGAGCCCTCTCTGGTTGGGGAAAGGCAGACTGGGGCCCTTGAAAAAAGGCATTAATCACATTTGGTTCCTTGTACCTGAGAAAAAATAGCTATCTATGGGATCTGATTTTTTTTGTGTTTCAAACTGGAGAAAGCTTTTATGATGTCTCTTGATGAAATATAACCACCCTCTCATTCTAAGCAGCCTTTAAATTCTCAAATGTGTGTAAATGGAAAACATGCTGTGGGTCTTTATTCCACTGAGCAGCAAGAAATAAATCAGAACTCTCCCTCCACACCCCCCATTCTGCCTCTCCCCTGATACCTCACAGATGTGCAGCGTTAGAGGGAAGAGCAGAAATGCTTTATAAAATTAATATGTGGAAGCTGCTTTATTTACCATAAATGCCTAGCCCGGGGCTTTCTCTACAGTGCCCCGTCAAGATATTAAGCTGAGTTCTTGCCTTCTGCCTACCAAAAAGTCCTGTTTCATTTCTGTCAGACGGGAAGGTCTCCATTTTCTGCACAGGAGAGGCAGTTGGCGGCGCCGTGGTATTTACCGTCAAAAGTGAGATGACCGCATGTTAGTGGTAAACAAAACATTTTATCCGTAATGTATAAAATGTGTAAATCACTTTAGGATCCTGCTGGGTTCAGAGTCCTATATAAATATCCTTCATTAGTATAATTGATATTCAACTGGATGCTAGAGACCCCAATAGATGAATACAAATGCTAGAACTCGCCTCTGTAGCTCATTCATGTCTAAAAATATGTAGAAGATAGACCACAGAGCTCATGAAAGACTTTTAACTGATTTTAATAGCAGTCATTACATTAGAAAATGAGACTTCCCCTTGTAAGAGAGATGAACTGGGAAGAAACAAAGGAGGAGAGGTAACTAGTGCAGCGCCCCAGTGCCCTGCCAGAATTACTGCTCATCATTCTTGCTTTCAGCAGTTAGCCGGCTCCTTTTGTCAAAGACTACCACCATCTAATGAAACAATTAGGGCTTGACAGTTTAAATATGCTATTTTGTTCTTTTCAAGCGTAAGTGCCAGCCACTAAGACAAACTATACCCACTACCTTCCTATCAGCAGAGCCATTGTTATCCCAGATAGAATGCCCTAAAAATAAAATCCATTTTGTATGTGAAACTTCATCAAGTCAGGTCATGTCTGCTCCTCAGGGCAGACTGCAGTGTACTAATTTCATTATGCTATTTTTAAATGTGGCCTCCTTGGATCTTTTAGTATGTCCTACATAGCTCAACAAGGCCCTGAGTTAATGTTCAGGGCTTTCTTGCTAATCACCTCTGCCCACCCTGCCCTCCACCCTAACCTCCACAACCTCTCCAGGCCTGGATGGTTAACAGGAAATAGGCACGCTAATGATAGATGTGTTCACACGTAGACGAACATCACCTACTGGGCATTGGCCAACACACGAGCTATTAGAAGACCAAATTGGCATCAGTTTCTTGAATTCATTATTAAAGTTACTCCAGTTTTAAAAATAAAAATCCCCAAAAAGAGAGAATGCCTTTCTAAGATATCATCTTGAGTTATTTTTGAGTCTCTGTACCTATTTCTGTTTTGTCTCTTGTAGATAGTTTTGTTTTTAGTTGTAAAATGAACACGGACTCATAGGTAAACAAAAAATGTAGAGAAAATATCATTATTCATTCCTCTTTTACTTGTGACTAACAGAAACCCAACTCAGACTTGATATGCAAAAAGGGACATATTGTTCATTTAATCAGAATTGTATTGGCATGGGTCACAGAGGGACTCACAGGCCCAAATAATGCCATTGGGACAAGGTGTCTGTCTCTCGATCTCTCAGTTCTATTTTTTCCTGTGTTAGCCTCCATTTCAGGGGCTCGCTCCTCCTGGTAGCCCACAACACCCTCAGCATTACATCTTACCAGCTGAGTAACCCGGATGAATGTCGTCTCCTGGGGGTAGGGAGGATGAGGAGATGCTGGTCAAAGCGTAGAAAATCGCATAGAGGAGGAATGATATTTTTTACTTTGGAGACCTGTTACACAGTGTGGTGACTATAGTTAATAATAGTACATTTCAAAAATGCTAAAAGAGTAAATTTCACATGTTCTTACCACAAAATGAGTATTTGAGGTTATGAATAGATTAATTAGCTTGATTTAATTATTTCACATTGTGTTTATAAATCATAACATCACTTTGTACCCAATAAATACATATAACTATAAATTTTCCATTTATAATAATTTTTCTTAAAAAAAGAAATTTTTTCTTCTTCAAAATTATTCTAACCACACCCCTAAATTGAGTCTCATCAGTATGGCGTGGGTTATGTGTTCATCCCTGAATCTATCAGTATGGACAGAGTAATGAAAATCTCTGCCTGAGTCTGCCTGTGTCATATGCTCACATAGAGTCAGAAGTTTAGATCAGTCCCAGATAAGCCACATGGACTGAGAAGAAGGAAGGCATGGTTTCCCAAAACGTCACCAAGGCATACCATCTTGAGAAGAAGGAATAGATGTAGAGAAAGCAAAAACAGCAGATGTCCAACAAAGATGTTTATTCTTTGAAAACTTTTATCTCATTTATTCAGATAAGAATCAAAGATATATACTTAATCCTAGAGGAGATGGAAGGTTCAAAACTATTTTTGAAAATTTTGATGAATCTGTTCTAATTGGAAGAGTCAAATATTTTCCTCTCCAAGATTCAGAAACTGTCAGGAGATACCAATGTGGGGAATAATGAGGAAATTTTATAGGATAAAGAGAGAAAAACAGTAAGTGTCAGGAAGTAATTGGGGAATCATGTTCACAAAGTCCAGTCCCCAGTTACACACTCACATTTTCAATATATTGTCCTGCTGCCTTCTTACCTCCGTTGTTTCTGATGAGAAGTTAACTCTTTATCTTACTGGAGTTCCCTTGTGCATTATGAGTCATTTTTTGTTACTGCTTTCAAGCTTTTCTATTTGTTTTTGGCTTTCAACCTTTTGGTTATGACATGTCTATAGATTTGTTTGTGTTTGCCCTTGGAGTTGGTTGAGCTTCCTGAGTGTATAGATTAATGGCTATCATTAAATTTAGACGTTTTCAGGCATTATCATTTTTTTCTTTTTTTGAGACGGAGACTTGCCCTGTTACACAGACTGGAGTGCAGTGGTACCATCTTGGCTCACAGCAACCTCTTCCTCACAGGTTCAAGCGATTCTCCTGCCTCAGCCTCCCCAGTAACTAAGACTACAGATGCTCGCACCACACCCAGCTAATGTTTGCATTTTTAGCATTTTTAGTAGAGATGGGGTTTCACCATGTTTGCCAGGCTGTTCTTGAACTTCTGACCTCAAGTGATTCACTCGTCTCTGCCTCCCAAAGTGCTGGAATTACAGACATGAGCCACCACATCTGGCCCATTTCCTCAAATACTTTTCTTGCTTCTTTTTTTCTCTCTTCTCTTTTGGGTACTCCCACTATACATATGTTCCTTGGTTAATGGTGTACCACTGTTTCTCTGGGATACTGGTGTTTGGGCTTTTTTGTTGTTTTTCTTTTTTTCTCTGTGTTGTTAATTCTAGAGGAGACAGAAGGTCCTCTCTATTGAACTAACTTTAAATTTGCTGATTATTCTCCCAGCTCATTTTGAGCACCTACAGTGGATTTTTCACTTTAGTTATACTACTTTTCAACTTCATAATTTCCATTTGGTTATTCTTTCTAAGCCTTTCCATCTCTCCATTGATATTCTCCATTTGATTAAACATTGTCATCAGGATTTCCTTTAATCCTTTAGATATTATTTTCTTTAGTTCTTTGTACATATTTTTAATAAATGCTTTGAAGTCTCTGTCTACTAAATCCAACATCTTGGTCCCTTAAAGGCAATTTCTATTGCCTACTATTTTTCCTGTGTATCTGTCATTCTTTTCTGCTTCTGTGCATGTCTCACAATTTTTTGTTGTTGAAAACTGGACATTTCAGATAATATATTGAAGGAAACTGGGATATGAATATTTCCTGGGGGATTGATGCCATCGTTGGCTTGATCATTTGTTTGGTGATTTGGCTGAACTAATTCTGTGAGGCCTATTTTCCCTGTAATGTGTAACCTCTCATGTTTCGGCTCAGATTATTTTCCCCTTGGTTTTTACCTTTTAGCCTGATCTCATAGGGGTTGCTCCCTGAGTCAGCATAAGCTGCTTACTGGTCAAAAGCAGATACTAATTAGTCAAGATTAAGCTCTGTTACACTTTTACCCTTTACCATTGGATGTATGTGTGCGTAGTTTAGGAAAGACTATTACAATTCAGGAGGGTGGTAGTTTTGCCCACAATCAGCCCAGTGACTAGTAGCTTTGAAGCTCTTGCCTCTGATTGCCCCTGAGAGGGCACCACTTTGGGTATACACACGATCTTCCAAACTGCCACGGATGCATGTGCTTTTATTTTTAACCTTGAATTCCTAGGAAATATTTTTTGGCCAGAGTAGCTTATTGCTCAGCCAGTGTTCAGGAAGAGGTGTGCTTAAACCCCTTGTGCCAGTAATCTTCTGCTCTATGTTGATGATAGATATGTGTGTGGTTTGGGGAGTGATTTCAAGTCTGTTCAAGTCCTCTTCTGATCACTTCTGAGTAGGTCCCTAACACTTATGCACAGCCTTTCTGAACATACTGTTGGCTGTGTATCCAGAGAAGTATTCTTGGCTGTTTTTTTCTATGGTTCTGTCTATTAGACTTCTGGATGTTTTGCTTTTTTACTTGCTGCTACCAGTATCATGGAGCTACCAACATACTCACAATTGCTCTCCACCAAGATTTCCATTGTTTTCAACTCCCTTAGACCTGGAATTCCCATGTTCTGTTCCAGATAAACTCAGTTCTCTCCAGCTGAGCTGTTTACAGCCTGCCTCTCCCACTTTGTACAATCTCAGAGCATAGGAGCTGGGAGGAGGGATGGTGGCTTACCTCTCCTGGATTGACACCCTTGCTCTACAGGCGGGTGCTGGAATAGGAGGTGGTAGCCTCTGATCTCAGCTTACCCATCTAAGCACAGAACTTCCACATTGCTAGGGCATGAGCAATAGGGGCGCATATATTCTCAGCATGCCCCACCTGGGTAAGAGCGTCTGCCCTGGGAGTAGGGGCCGGTGGCGGATGGGAGCCTTAGTCCTTTCAGCCACATGACCTGAATAGCACTTTTGCAACAAAGGGCCCAGAAGGTGGGCAGGGTGAAAATATAGCTCTGGACTGGGGGCCTAGGTATGAGGGACCCCTTCTCCTCTCTACTGTCACTTTTCCTTCATCTTCTTGGCTACACCTGCACAGAGTAGGACACCCAGAAAGAGTTTCCTAAACGCAAAGCTAGGCTAGAGGCAAAGGTTATGACTCAAATGTCACAGACTCTTGCTGTTCTTACTGCTCAACAGATTTTCTTGAATAAATATTTCTCCATTTGCTGTGTGACCTTATGACAATTTCCAGAGATTTTTAAATGGTTTTTAAAATAATTTTTATCAGTTAAATAGTTGTTTTACTGAGAAGAGAGTTCTCTGGCTTCTCACTCACCATTCGGGAAGTCCCTCTACACTCACATTTAACTTTCATTCTGTAAGTTACAAATCCATGGGTCATAAGCCATTCAAGAGCTTAAAGAGTTATCTAGTCTATTCCATCTGCCTTTGGGTAGGATAATACCTTAGCCAACCCAGATAGATGAAAATCTATACTGGCTTTGAAAACCTTCAGAGAAAAAAATTTCACAGCCTTTCTTAATAACCTAAATCAATGCTTAACAACTCTCACTGCCAGGAATTCTTCTTTGCTCATAACCTAAAACTCACATGCTACAGTTAAAAGCGTTTCCTCTTCATCTATCCTGGAGGAGATAAAAAACAGCTGGTCACCATACAACATACTTCCTCTCTGTGAGGAACCATCTCCAACATCTTTAAAAAAAAAAATCTTCTTTTGACCCTGTCATTAGAATAAATAATCTTGATGTTTCCTCATTCTAGTTTAATTTTAATTTTTGTGGATACACAATAGTATCTGTATGTATGAGATATTTTGATACAGGCCACAAGGTGTAACAATCACATCAGAGTGAATGGAGAATCCACCACCACAAGCATTTATCCTTTCTTTGTGTTACAAAAAAATCCAATTTTATTCTTTTAGTTATCATAAAAGGTGCAGTAAATTATTGTTGACTGTAGAAACCCTGCTGTGCTATCAAATGCTAGATTTTATTCAATCCGTCTATATATTTGTGCTTTTTTTAAAAAAAAAAAAAACAGAATTTTGCTCTTGTTGCCCAGGCTGGAGTGCAATGGTGCGATCTCAGCTCACTGCAACCTCTGCCTCCTGGGTTCAAGCGATTCTTCTGCCTTAGCCCCCCGAGTAGCTGGGATTACAGACATGTGCCACCACACCTGGCTAATTTTGTATTTTTAGTAGAGATGGAGTTTCTCCATGTTGGTCAGGCAGGTCTCGAACTCCTGACCTCAGGTGATCTGTCCGCCTTGGCCTCCCAAACAGCCGGGATTACAGGAGATAGCCACTGTGCCTGGCTTATTTTTGTACCCATTAACCAGCCCCACTTCCCCCTAACCCCACTACCTTTCCCAGCCTCCGGTAACCATCATTCTACTCTGTCTCTGTAAAATCGAATGTTTTAACTTTTTAGCTCCCACAAATAAGTGAAAAGAGGTAAAATTTGTCTCTCTGTGCCTGGTGTATTTCACTTAACATAATCTCCTCCAGTTCTATCCATGTTGTTGTGAATGACAGTATCTCATTCATTTCTATGACTGATAGTACACCATTGTATATGTGTATCATATTTTTTGTATCCATTCATCTATTAATGGACACTTTGGTTGTTTCCAAATCTTGGCTATTGTGAATAGTGCTGGAGTAAACATGAAAGTGCAGCTATCTCTTCAATATACTGAGATTTCCTTTCTTTTGGGGTATATACCTAGCCGTGGAATTGCTGGATCCCCTAATCATTCATTTTCCGGTTTTTTGAGGAACCTCCAAACTGTTTTCCATGGTGGTTGTACTAATTTACGTTCCTACTAGCAGAAGAGTTCTCTTTTCTCCACATCCTCACCAGCATTTGTTGTTGCCTTTCTTCTGGATACAAGTCATTTTAAATAGGGTAAGAAGATATCTCATTGAAGCTTTAATTTGCATTTCTCTGGTCAGTGATGTTGAACACCTTTTCATATACCTGTTTGCCATTTGCATGTCTTCTTTTAAGAAATGCATATTCAGATCTTTTGCCCATTTTAAAATCAAATTAGTAAATTTTTTTCTATTGAATTGTTTGAGCATTTTTAATATTCAGGTTACAAATTGCTTGTCAAATGGATAGTGTGCAGATATTTTCTCCCATTCTGTCGGTTATCTTTTCGCTTTGTTGATTGTTTCTATTGTTATGCAAAAGCTTTTTAACTTGATGTGATCTCATTTGTCTATTTTTGCTTTGGTTGCCTGTCATGGGGTATTACTCAAGAAATCTTTGCCCAGTCAAATGTCCTAGAGTTTCCCCAATGTTTTCTCTTAGTTTCATAGTTTTAAGTTTTAGATTTAAGTCTTTAATCCATTTTTATTTGATTTTTGTATCTAGAGAAAGATTGGGATCTAGTTTCATTCTTCTACATCATATGAATATCCAGTTTTCCGAGTATAATTTATTAAAGGCACTGTTCTTTCCCAAATATATGTTCTTGGATCTTTGTCAAAATGGGTTCACTATAGATGTATGGATTTATTTCTGCGTTATCTATTCTGTTTCATTGGTCTATGTGCCTGTTTTTATGCCAGTACCATGTTGTTTTGGTTACTATTTCTCTGTGGTATAACTTGAATTCCAGTAATGTGATTTCTCCAGTTTTGTTCTCTTTGTTCAGAATAGCTTTGGCTATTCTGGGTCTTTTCTGGTTCCATATAAGTTTTGGATTTTTTTTTTCCTAATTCTGTGAAGAGTATCATTGATATTTGGAGAAAGATTGCATTGAATCTGTAGGTCGCTTTGGGCAGTATGCACATTTTAACAATATTGATTCTTCTAATCCATGAACATGGAATATCTTTCCATTTGTATTGTGTCTTCTTTAATTTCTTGTATCAAAGTTTTATAGTTCTCATCTTAGAGATCTTTCACTTCTTCAGTTAAGATTATTCCTAGGTAGTTTATTTTCTTTGCAGCTATTGTAAATAGGATTGTTTTTTGAATTTCAAGGCAATTCTGTAGATGTTGTAAGAATATTTCACTCTTTTCTATCCTTTTTTTCTTTTGTTTCCTCTGACTGTGTATTTTCAAATAGCCTATCTTCAACTTTACTAATTCTTTCCTCTGCTTGATCAATTCTGCTGCTAGGAGACTGATACATTCATCAGTATGTGAACTGCATTTTTCAGCCCCAAAATTTCTGCTTGATTCTTTTAAATTATTTCAATTTCTTTGTTAAGGGTACCTGATAGGATTCTGAATTCCTTGGGGTGCCTTGAATTTCATTGAGCTTCCTCAAAACAGCTATTTAAAATTTTCTGTCTGAAAGATCACATATCTCTGTCTCTCCAGGATTGGTTACTGGTACATTATTTAGTTTATTTGGTGAGGTCACATTTTCCTGGATGGTCCTGATGCTTGTGGATGTTCATCAATATCTGGGCATTGAAGAGTTAACTATTTATTGTAGACTTTTCAGTCTAAGCTTGTTTGTGCCCAACCTTCTTAGGAGGGCTTTCCAGGTATTCCTGGAATTCTACGTTTTTGGTCTCTATAGCCCCATCAGCTTTAGATGGTACCCCATGCCCAGTAATGCTTTGGCTCTTGCAGATTCATAGAGATACCCACTTTTGTGATCTTAAGTGAGATCCAGGAAAATTCCCTGGATTACCAGGAAGAGACTCTTGTTCTCTTCCCTTACATTCCTCCAAACAAATGGAGTCTCTCTCTATGTGCTGAGCCGCCTGGAGCTGGGGGAGGGGTGACAGAAGCACCACTGTCACCACTACCACTGGGACTGTTCTGGGTCAGACCTGAAGCCAGCACAGCAATGGGTCTCGCCCAAGGCCTGTAGTGACCACTGCCTGGCTACTACCAGTGTTCACTCAAGGCCCAAGGACCTGTGTCTTTCCCTTCAGAGTGGCAAGTTACCCCCCAACCCCTGGTGGGTTTGGAGATCCTGTCCAGGAGCTAAGGCCTGGAGTTGAAATCCTTATGAATCCACCAGGTACTCTATTCTACTGCGGCTGAGCTGGCATCCAAGCAGCAAGACAAAGTCCTTTCTATGCTTCTCACACCTTTCCTCAAGCAGAGTCTCTCCCCATGTCACCACCACCCTAGGCCAGTGGCAAGTTCTGCCTGGCTACTGCCAGTGTTCACTCTAGGCCCAAGGGCTCTTCAGTAAGCTTGTGAGGAATGCTGCCAGGCCTGAGTCTCTCCCTTCAGGGTAGTGAGATCTTCTCTGGTCCAGGACGGGTCCAGAAATACTATCAAGGAGCCAAGTCCTAGATCTGGGAACCACTGCGGGCTGCTTGTTGCTCTACCCTATTGTGGCTGAGCTGGTACCTATGCTTCAAGATAGTCTCTTTACTCTTCCCTCTGTTTTTCTTAAGCAAAAGTATTCTCTCCTCATAGCCACCATAGCTGGCAATGTGCTGGGTCACACCTGAAGCTAGCACAGCTCTGAGTCTCCACCAAGGCCGTGGTGAGTATTCCCTGGCTACCACTGCTGATTATTCAGAGCCTAAGCGCTCTTTAGTTAGCAGGTGATAAATCCTGCCAGGACTGGGTCCTTTCCTTCAAGATAGCAGGTTCCCTTCCTCTCTTTTCCTTCAAGGTAGCAGGTTCCCTTCCGGTTTACAAATGTTATCTGCGAGCTGGGGCTTGGAATGAGGGACCTCAGAATTCTGCCTGATGCCCTGTTCAGCGGTGGCTAAGCTGGTATTCAGGTTGCAAGACAAATTCGTCTTTACTCTCCCCTCTCCTCTCCTCAAGCAGAGGAAAGGAGTCTCTTCCAGAGCTACGAGCTAAGCTGCCTGTATTTGGGAGAGGGGGACACAAACACTTCCTTGGCTGTCCCACCTGGTATTTCACAGGTTGTGTGCATCCCAAATCCACTGGCTTGAAGCGGAGCACAGCACCAAGATTTACCCAGGAATTGCTGTCTTTGTGGCCTAGACTGCCTTTCAAGTTTATTTAGGACCCCAGAACTCTTTAGGCCAAGGTAGCAGGGCTTGCCAGAGTGGACGATTCCCCTCTGGCTAAGGCTGATCTAAGTGCTCCCTCTTGGGTGCCAGCTGAGGGAGCCCCATGTTGATTTCTGCTGTGACAGGGTGGCACTGAGTTCCAATGCAAAGTCCCACAGTCACCATGCTCTCCCTTCCCCAAACACATAGATTCTCTCTCCATGCCATGCGGCCACTGCCAGGGAAGGAGTGGTGATTGGAGGTGATTGGAGACTGTCTTTCTTACCCTCTTCAGCACCTCTTTACTTAATATGAAGTGATGACCAGCTACTGTGATCATTCACCTGATTTTTGGTTTTTTGAAGGTGCTTTTGGTGTGGATAGTTGTTTGGCACTCCTACAGCAGGGAGACAATCAATGGAGGCTTCTGTATTCAGCCATCTCGTTGAGGCTCCCTCCCTTCATAATATTTTTCAATTCCTGAGCAACATTTGGGCTGTCTTCCAAAATCTTTTCACTGCTGCGTTTAACCTCTTAAGATTTGAAATGTTTCATAAGGCAAGGTCCAACAACTTTATACATGATTCTCTTAAAGTACTTGTTAAATACACAGATTCCTGTGACCAGCTCTGGACTTAGTGACTCATAATCCTGGTTATAAATCTGGGAATCAGCATGCCTAACAAATTCACCAGGTGCTTCTGATGCACTGATGTATAACATCCTCTAGGCTAGACTGTAGTCTGTTTTTGCTGGATTATAGATGGCAACACCTTGCCTGCATAATAAAATCACATGAGAATTTTTATAAATTCTGAAGTCCAGGCTGCACCCCAGTCTAATTAAATCAGAGTCTCTGGGGGTGATATTAGGGTCAGCAGACTTTTTAAAGCTCCCCAGGTGAATTATAAGTAAATCCAATGGAGACAGCCAGTTCTCCAAGGCAAGAAGATATTAGCATTTATATCTCAGCACCTATCAGCACAAAGCCTAATACAGAGAATGTTAGTGTCCAATTAGGTGACTGAGTAAATTAGACTTAAGTTTTATTTCTAGGTCCATGTTCATTGGATGTCCCATTTTCTTTTAGCTATATCATGGGATATTTAGTATAGTAGTAAGAGTGAACTGTTCTTCCTCACAGTAAAGATAAGTCTTTTTGTTACTATTTGTTGTTTTAGAGGAGAGTTGACTTTGAGGAGCAGAAGGCAAATATTTCAGTTCAGAAGACTGAAGACTGGAGATGCTGAGTGATCTTTCAGTGAAGAAACATTAAGATTGGAGATACTGGCCGGGCACGGTGGCTCAAGCCTGTAATCCCAGCACTTTGGGAGGCCGAGGCGGGTGGATCACAAGGTCAAGAGATCGAGACCATCCTGGTCAACATGGTGAAACCTCGTCTCTACTAAAAATACAAAAAATTGGCTGGGCATGGTGGTGCGTGCCTGTAATCCCAGCTACTCAGGAGGCTGAGGCAGGAGAATTGCCTGAACCCAGGAGGCGGAGGTTGCGGTGAGCCGAGAT
>NW_016107361.1:6369320-6375883 GCF_001604975.1 Cebus imitator | reverse complement strand
AAAAAAAAAAAATAAAAAAAAAAAGATTGGAGATACTGTGTAAAGATTTCTCATAGGCATTGTTAAGGCTGGAAATATGGATGACGAGTGTTGAAACCTTCACACTGAATGATGTCAGGACTCCTTTCATGCACCACCTCAGACACACTTCATCTATTATGACTCTTGTTCTGTCATCCCACTGGGGGACAACCTGCAAGTTCTATGGGCACCACCTGACACTGTATCACTTTATGCCTACTCCATATCCACTTTCCTCCCCCTGACACTTCCCTAGTGACACAAAGAAAAGGAATAGGGCAGACTCCCGAGGTGCTCACAAATGGGCAACCCCAAAGTGTGAGGAAGTTAATACTCCAAGGAGCAAACTTCAGCCAATGGAAGATAACAGTTGGTAGATAAATTTGTTGCCCTTTCTCTATAACTTTTCAAGCTCCACCATGTATTGCCCTGAAACACAGACTATAGAGTTTCTAGGGGAGAGTTCTAAAGGATCTGGCAGTCAGTTGCAACTTGGTGTTGGCCAACTGAATGAGATTTGCTTGGTTTGCTCTCCCTCCTTCCCCAGTTCGCTGCCCTATGTTTCTCATTTCTAATCCCAGGGATCACAAATAAGAATGGCATACAAGGCACATAAGCCCTTTGCCTCAGACATTGATATCTGGAGGAACCCAAATTAAGCAGATGGTATTAGGGGCATGTCACTCATCTTCTTATCCTTACATGTCAATCATAGTGCCTGGCACAAATGAGGTGCCCAGGAAACATGTACTGACTGAAATAGAGGAGAAATTTGAATAGAGGAAGGATTGTCTCAATATACAATACAATACATGATGAGAGAATGTTTTGGTGAGAAAATCGCCAAAAGACTGTGACTTAGTCCCATTTATTTGTCATGAGACAATGAGCAAACCAGCAACCTCTTGGATACTCAATTTCTTTACCTTATAAAATGAGATTCCAAATTACATAGGAACCTCTTGAGACTCAAATGAGATAATACATATGGCAGTGCTCTGAAAATTATAAACCAAAGTGTGAAGTTATTGTTTGGCATCATATACTTACATGACAGCTCTTTTCCTTCCATTCAGGTTGTGAGGGTAGTTGACTACATTAGCAAGTAACACATTTCTGAAAGAATTTCTAATAGCTATGTGGGAATAGGATAGCCATAATTAAGAATTGAGTGTGATCATCTCAGATAAACATTTTTATTTCTGTTTTATATAGATAAGTGTTATATGATATATATTACATAATATATACTATAATATATAAACATTATCTATTACATAATGTATATTTATATAACATCAATACATATATTTATATTTATTATTTATATGTGTTCATGTTTATACATATATATACACACGTATATATTAGAAAGAGGAAATGCCTAACAAAACAATTTGAGGATATGCAAAATTTTTTCTCTTTTTTCGTCTTATTCTGAAAATTATAATCTTAAAATGTTAGGTACAAAGTAGTCCTCCACTGGATTAGACACTTAAATGGCTGGGACTGTATCTCTGCAATCGTATCAGATAGCAAGGTGCTTCCCATAGTTCAAACTTCTAATGTGTCTGCCGAAAATGGAAATAAATAGTTTCAATAATTATTTTCTGGTTCTGACTGAACATTTCTCACCATCAAGGACATTTCAGTAAGTACCCATGCTAAAGAATGGAAAGAATTTGAGTCAGAAGGGTGCAGAAAAGCAGCCAGTGATGGCACCAACCTCTATTTACTGTTTCCAAGAGTTTGGAACTCATATTCCAGCTACCATTAGAGAGAATTCTAAATGCTAGAGAGCCCTGCCTTTAAATAACTTCGAATTCCATATGAAGAATTTATTTCCCTTTCAAAGATCCTTCCAGCTTTAAAAACAACCCAACTGGTGCTTAAATGTCTTCACCAAACTTCTCTCCCTCATTCTCTCCTTCTCTTTTTATCAAAGAACAAGGCTAGGGGTCAGAGCGTTTGACAAGCAAAATTGCCTAGCTAGAATTTACTAATATTGCTTTATTTGCATTATGTTTATTTTTATAGTTATCTCAGGACAGGTGCAGTACCTTGCCCTGTATAGCGGTAACAAATTTTCTTTTTTAAAAAAATTACATTTAAGTTATTCTTTGAAAATATGAGACACTTAAGGAAAAACATTAACAAATAATACAGGTAGTATACAAATTTTTTAAGTAAAACTATGAAATTCTAGGACTGAATTTTGAGAATTATTATCTCAGCTTCTGCAACGCTCATAAGATCTCTTATTCTCTGGCCTGGAAAATAAGTGAATGGAGTCTTTCTTGTTTTGTATGGGTACTTAAAATTTTAATACTGTATAACAGTAATAGAAGAAAAGTCTAGTTTTTAGCATTCACTGGTAAAGTTATATTTTCTCCTCAAATCAGTCCTCCAGGGCTTTCAGGTAGAGCTGCCTCTTCATGGGGTGTTACTATTAAGAAGAAAAACTACTGATCAATGCTAATTAGAGGAAATTCAGAACAGAAATTCAGCTAGCATCCTAGGCTTAATTGAAGGAGGACCTCAGTGATATCTTATACATTTAATATTGTGTTTATAATACACGCACCTAAATTCATACTCTTTGTTCTTCTTGCACAGTATGTCTTAGTTGCACTCTGAGGGTTTATGTGTGGAGACCTGCAGAGGCTAACACGAAGTAATCTTCAAGAGAAAGTCTAGCAAATTGCAATGCTGATTACAGAAAAATGTGTCAGAGATAGGAGATTAATTCAGATATATACATTTTCCAGACCACTAGTGAAATAGCTATGTGCAAGATGCACATAAAAAATAAAAATTTGTGTTCTAAACCATATATACATTTTTGTTTTATTACCTTATCTCCTTTTTTTTCCACTTCTCGCTTCATATCTATATTAACTACTTATTTGTTATGTGTTTCTATCTGCTCATTTAAATGTGTCAGATGCCTTTAAATAAACCAGAATACATGGAAATAAAGCTTTCATGTAGCAAAAAATTGTACAAACAGATTCTCATAAAGTGCAAAATTTCTCTGGACTAAACAATTTTTTATTGATAAATCCTTTAGACAAATCTATGAATGAAGCAGTTTGGTCCATGCTAACTAACCTCACCTCAGAGAGGGCAAGATTGAGGACAGGCTGATTATTTGGAAAACGGAAGTGTACCATTGAAGTGCTTATCTAAGAGTTGAGACAAAATAAAATAACAGAAAAGTGGTGTTACTTAGAACCACGTGGAGCTGGTGTGGGAATGAGATTGGGGCCTGATTATTGTGATCAATTGTTCACATTGACCCACACTTTTCAGGTACAAATATAATCACAAGTTCTCAAAGAAACTGTGAGTAAGAAAGAAGGTAGAAATGTGCATTGAACCGAGATTGACTTGACTGCTACTACAAATGGTTTCCACAATCTTTTTTACTATAAATCTTATGAGATTAGCATTCTGAGTTAAATGATTCTACTTAATATCCCACAAGGGCTTTGTTTGAAATTATGGAATTGTGCTAGGGAGAGAACCAAGGAAGCAGTTCTTCTGTTAAGCTAAATCACATTTATACCAACCTGGAGAGTCAGAATAAGGACTGCCATGAGCTCATGGATCACCCTTGTGCTAAGTGGGAAAGACACTTCGTTGTTTGTCTTTGCAGCTGCAAAGGCTTATGCAGCTGCAGGTTGGCAAATGGAGTGGAGTGCAGGCTGCACTTCAGTTCCCAGTTTGTCCTTCCCTTAGCCAGTAACCTGCACTGCTGTATAGAGCAGCTCTGAACAGGATCAAAGATTTCTGAAGCACCATCAAGAATATATCTTTGTATACACTTTTTCTTAATAACTCATTTAAATGTTTAACAACCAATAATGTCAGAAAGTCTTTTTTAATAGTTAACCAACTACCTTGACAAACTAAGTCCCTTACTCCTATGTACTAATAACCCTTCTAATACTTTTACAAGTAAACTACTGTTGGTCTGATTCGTGGAGAAGAGACAACCTGTTATAACGATGATCACTAAAATTTTCCTCCAGGAAAGCATTGATTCAGGACTTGCAATGATTTCATCATTGACCCAGCAGCCCTGAGAGCACAAAGCCTCAGATAAGAGTAGAGCTTATGTGGCAATTCAATTTCTATCAGGTGGAATTATACTATAAATCCAAAAGACAATAATGGTTAGATCCCTTGAATTAACATCTGTGACAATAAATACAATAAAAATACCTTTTAATGCAATTTGCTCCACCAGCTCAGAATCCAATTTTGATTGATTTTAAACTTGAAATCTGACTTCAAAAATGTTTTGGGGATTAAATCCCATATATAATGGGTATAATTTTCTTTGCTCCAAGTCATTAGGAGTCTCAAAAACTTTTTTCCTTAAACAAGGGGAAAAAACAGAATCAGGAAAGGAGGTGACCTTTAATTTAAGAAAGCTAGAATTATCATATCATGTGGTACATTAAACTTGCAAAAATGCAATGTCTTCATCTGGCTTGCTTTGGGGAACCTAGTAATCTATAAATTTGACATTATTTGTATAAAATATATTAAAACAAAAAATGCAAGCTGAATTGTTCTTAAATTTGTGCAAATGCAGTCACTAAATTATAAGAGTAAAGCATTATTATGCAAATTGAAGTTAATTTTACAATATCCCTATCTAATTGTTTACAGTACAGTAGAATTATGGCACTGTTAAGCAGGACAGGATGTTGTGTGAAAGAGAGTGTTTTTAACAGAATCATTTTTACTTCCTGGGATTTTTTTTTTTTTTTTGAGTTATAGTAAGCATGGAAAAGGGATTTAGGATGGAGAAAACAAGGGCAGATGTCTCCTGCATTGTGTACTCAAGGACTTAGCTAATTAATAGTTTCCATGTGCTTCAGACGCAGAGATAAGATGGGTACTCTTTGGAGATACACAAAGCTTCCTCTTTTCAGTCTTTATGAGATGTCACAAATAGATCAGTCTACAAAGACGCGCTCCAAGGCATATTTTTAAGAGATGTGTTTTGAGATGAAGGGCTGCTTTAGTGTGAGGCTTCCTGAGTGGTCCTGAGCCTGCAGCTGTGTTCTTTAGTGCAGGGGTTAGAGAAGGCAGCTCACAACAAGACTGCACAGAATTATGTTTGAAATGGCATTTACAGAAAGGTTTGGGGAAGAAGGCAAGACCACTCTCCATCCAGTGGAGAAATCACATTGAATAAACAGTTTTAGCAAGAGGTCAATGAAGGCTGCTTCAAAAGAAAGACCCCTCAGCTTCTTAGATAAGCAAAATCAGTCTCTGGGATTCATTTAAGGAGGGCATTGCACTTCCTGTTCCCCTTACAATCCTTATTTGATCCTTCCTATTACTCAGCAATTTCGTGTAAGCTAAACTGTCAGCATTTGAGAAACCTCTCTGCCAATGAGATGACTTTTTTTTTTTTCTAGAAAACCTTGCCAAGTTTATGAGCCAAGAAATAGCTGAATTATAATGGCTGGAACTTCAAAGAGAAAGAAGAGTGAAAGGTATTAAAATATTTTTGGAAAAATCTCTGACTCTTAAAACCAGCAGGGGCTGATCGATATGAGAATAACATAATAAAATTTAAGGATGTGACAGGGAGGGGTTGAATATCTGGTGATAAGAAGGTGCCCCCAGGTGGAGCCTTCTTGCCTAGTTATTCTCCATTGCTGGAGGGAAAAATGTGACTATAAAATTGAAGGAAGATACACGTCAGATGAACAGGACCTCATTTCCTTCCCCTTGGCTTAGCACAGGTTGCCAACATAATACACTTTTTGTTTTCAGGTGCTTTGGAATCTTCTGAAAATCTCAATGTAAAGTCTCTTTATGACTCCACTATTTATATTAAAATGAGCTGATATTTAATGATCTTTTTACTTGTTTATGGAACGCGCCCTCCATGCCAACCATGAGAAATCTTTTCTTCACTATGAAGTCTCCTATTTCCACCTTTGCTCTTTTTTGCAAAATCTGCTCTACAGGAATGACCTTAAACTCAATATGTTATTTCTCCCAGGGGATTCTGTACTTCATTGAAGATCAAAGCTTAAGACCAACAAGAGCCATTGCTTTTTCAATTTAGACAGTGGTGAGTATTTTACTCCAGGTATCATTTAGGAATTTGTGTTTGCTAGTAACAGAGACTTGAAATATGAACTACTTAAATAAGTGGGTTTCTCATGCATTAAAGAATGTCCAGTGATAAGCAACCAGGGTTTTAGGATCTCTATGGTCATCAGGGATACAAGCTCCTTCCATTTTTCTGCCTCTTTATCCTGAAAGCACAACTTTCATCCTGAAGTTTGCCCCCGGTCTAACATGAGTGCTATCATCATGTGCACATCCAGACAGGAAGGAAAGTGCATATGAAAAGGCCCTAGCTGATTGTTACTCTTTTACGGTATTTCCTCAGGTCTCCAAACAATTTTTGTTTGCATCTTATTGACCATAGCTTCTAGCTTTAAAATATCTCTGCTCCAGATAAATTCAAGGACTTTAATTTTTTTTTTTTTTTTTTTTTTTTTTTT
>NW_016107361.1:6319397-6369310 GCF_001604975.1 Cebus imitator | reverse complement strand
ACCCAGGCTGGATTGTAATGGCGCAATCCGGCTCGCTGCAATCTCCCCCTCCCAGGTTCAAGCCATTCATCTGCCCCAGCCTCCTGAGTAGCTGGGATTAGAGGCGTGCACCACCACGCCTGGCTAATTTTTCTATTTTTAGTAGAGACAGTGTTTCACCATGTTGGCCCGGCTGGTCTCAAACTCCTGAGCTCAAGTAATCTGCCTACCTTGGCTTCCCCAAAGTGCTGGGATTACAGGCATGAGCCACCATGCCTAGCCAGGGATTTCAATATTATTTTTAAAAGTTGATAATGTTTATCATATAGATAACTAAGCATTGTTTTCATTTTCCCCTCATAAATTCAACCAAGTGTTGGTGACTAGAAGTTCCTGCTTCGCCTTCTAAAATGCAAATTTTGTCACAGTTACCCGCGGACTTCAATTATAGCCAAGCTCTGTCCTCTTTGTTAGCCTATTTTATCACTTTTTAAGAAGATGAATATATGGTCATTTCAAGGGCCTGAATTATAAATAATATATGGAAAGAAACACAATAATCAATAATGTCATTCATTCTTTATTCTCAGCTATATTGAGAATGACCAATTAATCATGTGTAGTATTACTCATTAGTCTTTCTTGATGAGGCAACCCTTAATTTTTCGTTGTAATGGAACCCTAGATTATTAGGGATGACAACAAACAGAAGAAGCTGGTGAGATGCTCAAATTAAACACCGATTTCCAGAGTTTAAAAAAAATCTCCTCTTTAATTGTCAGTTGAGTTTCACACATGTGAAAGTAAATGAAGAAACCAAGCACTTTTCCAAATAATCTCAAATTCTTTGCTTGTAGACAAACCCACACACAGAAAAATGTTATAGTTCATATAAGTGAAAAAGACAGAAGGAATTCTTCCTGTTGTTTGAAGGAAGTTGTCAAGAAAAATGTCTTAATATTTTAGTGTGTTGAGTGCGAATTGTATAGCATTTGGGGATACACAATTGAGGTAATGTATTTTTAGGTTTGTTCTTTTGCCTTTCCCTGCTTGACCTAATAGAGTGGATTAATGATGTCAATTCTGAAGAAAGCCAGAGTTAAGGCTAACAGAAAGCACATGGATAATGCAGCCTGAAGGAGCGTGGGAGGGGATTTTGAGTCCACCAAATGCATCACTCACAGTCATGAAATTTGCCAATTGGTTATGTAATACTGAAGCATCTTCCTCTTGTTCAGTTAGGACCTTTCTAGAGTTCAGTTCATGACTGTTGCTCAACCCAGCTTGAGTTACCAGGGCCTTTTGGTAGAGTCTGGACTTGTATTCACACACAGCTAGCTTCAAGTCCTTGCCCTATTGCTTAGGTGACAAGCAGCTTTAGGCAAAGGACTCACACTTTTTGGAGCTTTTCTTCACCACTAAAGTGTTGTTACAAAGATGTGTGACATCTTATGTGTTTCACATAAGGAACACACCTACTACATCATGGTGGCTCAGAAATCGGTTAGGTGATAAGAGAGAAGGGGAGAACTGTATGGCAGCTGGAGGCTTTGAGACAATGTTCTTGGTCCTTTATGGTTGCTGGTGGGATGGGATGGTTCATCAAACATGTGCCATGATAGTAATTTGCTGGACATACTGTGCATGAATCATCAACATAAATTAGCAAGTTCAAAGAAATATAATCATAATGAAATATATTCAACACCACAACTATAAAGAACATCATTTTGGCTGGGCACAGTGGCTCATGATTGTAATCTCAACACTTTGGGAGGCCAAGGTGAGCAGATCACTTGAGGACAGGAGCTTGAGATCAGCCTAGCCAATAAGGTGAAACCCCATCTCTACTAAAAATACAAAAATTAGCCAGATGTGGTGGTGGGTGCCTGTAATCACAGCTACTTGGGAGGCTGAGGCAGGAGAATCACTTGAACCCGAGAGGCAGATGTTGCAGTGAGCTGAGATGGCACCACTGCACTCCAGTCTGGATGACAGAGCGAGACTCCATCTCAAAAAAAAAAAAAAAACACTGTACACAAAGGATTATAAATTGTTCTATTGCAAAGACACATGCACATATATGTTTATTGCAGCATTGTTCATAATAGCAAAGACCTGGAACCAACCCAAATGCCCATCGATGATGGGCTGGACAAGGAAAATGTGGCACATATACACCATGGAATACTATGCAGCCACAAAAAACGATGAGTTCCATGTCCTTTATAGGGATATGGATGAATCTGGAAACCATCATTCTCAGCAAACTGACACAGGAACAGAAAATCAAACACCGCATGTTCTCACTCATAGACAGGTGTTGAACAATGAGAACACATGGACACAGGGAGGGGAGCATCACACACTGGGGTCTGTTTGGGGAGCTAGGGGAGGGACAGCAGGGGGTGGGGAGGTTGGGGAGAGATAATATGGAGAGAAATGCCAGATATAGGTGATGGGGGGATGGAGGCATTAAACCACCTTGCCGTGTATGCACCTATGCAACAATCCTGCATGATCTGCACATGTACCCCAGAACCTAAAGTACAATAAAACAAAACAAGCAAAAAAAGAAAACTGTTTTTCTTTTGATGGTTCATGAAGTATTTTACTATCTTGTACAACCTTGCATTCAATGTAATTGTAGGAGCTGTACACTACACTACCAAAAAATTCAGGTAAACAGAGGGTTCTTTAATAGGATACCCAGGAACAGAAGTTTGCTGTACTCAACACCATCTACCTTCACATGCCTTGCAAGTATTGTTAACCGCTTTTATGACCAAGAGGTTTCCGTAAGGCCATAAGTACTTTTTCACGCAACGTATAAAATACACATCTCAAGCTGATGAAAATAAGGAGTCTGATCCACTCCACAGCAAACGTTTCTAATTGCTAAATTTTTCACACATTGTTTACTACTTGGTATATTACAGATGTGAGAAATGTCACCATCCCTGAGTCTATCAGGAGTGGCATAAAATGGTGAATGCTGACTCTGTGTGTGTATATTTTAACTAGACATAAAGGGATTTAAACAGTCAAAATAGATGTCCTTCAAAGAAGTAATTTTAGAAACTGATGTCGATTCTAGAAATACTGAATTTATTCAAAATATCACTGGACTTTCCCTCTGAAATATTTAAAATCCATGCCAGAAAATCGTATTGATGATTTACAAATTACATCTCATTTTTGCATAAAAACAGTACTATCCAAATAGTTCACACTCCATACTGATCAGTTTTTCTTTCAAGGACTTTTGGCTACTTCTCAAAATTAAATGCACCTTCACAGCACAAACATTTCTCATCATTGGACATTTAAAATATTCTGAAAGCAATTACAAAAGGGGAATGTTTTAAACAAAGGTAACAACATTGAGAACATGTATATGGCCTCCCAGAGGAGTGTTCTAAAGCAAGACTCTCTTTTGGGGGATACATCGTTTGGGTTTCTTTTTATATAGAGGTCATCTGTTGAGTCTTCTTTATTTGTTAGACAAAAACATTTTCATCATTGCATCATTTCCTCTATTTTAGGAAGTATGACAAGCATTAGAGGCTAGGATAGAAGTCAGGAGAAGTTGAGAAAGCTATACATTTATATTTCAAGTTAAGAAAAAAGAAAGGTAAGAAAGAGAAGACAGGAAAAGACAAGCACTAGAAGCAAAGTAAGCCAAAGGAGTTCCTATGTTTAAATATTTTCTAGGTATTCCTTCACATGTTCTTGTTGGTGACAATTATTAGAGCGTTTACCCTGAACCAGTCACCGTGTTGTAACTTGACAAGCTCTATCTCATGTAATCCTTCTAATGAGCGCGTCTAAGGCAGGTCTTCTTCCCAGTCCTTTATGGTTGAAAAGGTGGAGAAATTTGTATACAAATAAACAGCCTAAACAAGATTTAAACTCAATGTTTCTCTGATTCCAAAGCCAGTCCTCTCTCAAGCCGTACCAAGAAGCTAACAGAAACCAGCACCTCATGTAATTTTTAAGAAGGCAGCAAGTTCAGATACAACTTCTACAGGGAATTTGGACAATCTGTTTGTCACTGTGAGACTGTGTCATATGATTTCTGTTGATTCCATCAGCTGTGGTTTTTTTTTTTTTTTCTTGTAAGTCTTGGCCCAACTCTTAAGATCTCAAAAAATATGCCTAGGAGCAAAGGAACCACCGGCTCATTTAGGTTGAAACCAGTTAGCCATTATAGTACTACTTGGTGCTGTTTTATTTAATTGATTAACTTCCCTTGTGAAATGTGTATATTTTTTCTACATAGGTTTTGGTTCATATTTGTTTTTCTCATGATCTTAATGCTTCCTATGCCATGATGGTCACCATTAGAAATTAACTGCATACCTGATGACTGAAATAGTCAATGTAGATGATCACTGATGTTTCTCCATAGTTATAATTGCCTTAGGTTTTCAAGTCCTGGTTTTTTCCCCCTCTCATCCCATGCATCCCTTCCCATGCTTCCTTTGTGAATTAAGATAAATGGAACAAGAAACCAGGAAGTCTTTCTTCCACCTGACTTCTGACTACACATAACTATACAAACAGCCTATTTTGATTAGTTTTCTTCCAGTCTCCATCATAGATGTTTGATCTGTGGTTTAGATAACAAGTCCTCGATAGTAGAACTCGTGTTTAGCTAAGCATAACACATAGCTCTTGATGCAATGCAAGGACTGCCAACTGACCAAGTGTAACCACGACACACTGGTCAGAAGCAGGTCAGACTCAGGTTCCTGCTCTTGGTCCTAGCATCGTGATGATTCTTTTCATTCTATCGGCTATTACTGGATGTGTGCACAAATATATTGTTTGAGGTGCTGGGAATATTGGAATTAGAATGTACCTACATGATCTCAGCTTTGGGTGGTATTAAAGCTTTTTGCTTTCTATGATAAACAATAGGAAGCTGCTTCTTTCCTCTAAGAGACTTTTTTGAGGTCTTTCTACCAGTAAGGTGACACAGGCAGGGGACTTCCTTCCAAAGCCACTTCTCAGCCTAGGCTCTATGAGTTTTCCTCGTCTTCATTCCTCTCTTCTGCCTCCTTTTCTTCTGGCTGTCCCTCCTCTAGCTCATTTTCTAATTCCTTGGGGAGGTACTCCAGGGTCTATCCTGTAGGAATCCAATTTCCAATGATGTTTTGCTCTATGAAACACCTATTATTGTTTCCTCATATTTGAATACCTAGACAGATATATGTGATCTCTTAAGGGAGAAGTACTGTGGCATGCAGAGTGCGGTGCGCCATGCCTAATCTTCGATTCCTTGGATGTCGGTGCTCAGTTGCTAGTCTTGGTTGACTGGGCAATTCCCACGTAGCTTTTGCTTAATGTCTGAATAATTGGAAGGAGAGGGGCTTTGGTCTGTCTTTCTCCTTTCGTGACTTCCTCTTTTTGCAATTTATCTGAGATTACGAGTGAGTGTGATTTCAGATGAGAAACACTTAACCGTGAGTCAGGGAGATGAAATTTCACTGAGATGCGGAACACAGGAAGAGAAAATGTGTGAAAAATCACGTTGACGGGGTTGTCTTGGTAGCTAGTAAAGCAGAGAAAGGAAATTCCCGCACAGCAGGCTTTAATAAAGTTGGCAGGCAGGAATGTCACACTGTGTGAGAATATTGGTGAGGAATCTAGGGATGGAGAGCAAGTAAAGGAATCATAAGGGCCTTCTCATATTGGACATTCTTTCTCTGCACCTAATTTACTCTAAATGAGTTTCCAGATGAGAATTTGTTTCCCATGAATTTGCATCAATAGATTTAAGAACAAGGATGTGGACATCACAACACAAGGCGTCAACCAAATATTAGGCAATATTATGTTTTATTAAAGATTTTCAATCCAAGGATAGTTTACAAAGAGTGGAAATTTCTATCCGTGTATAACAAGCAGTATATGGAAATTCAGATCCCCAGTGGAGATAAAACAAGACATGGCCATTATTTAACAAAAGGATTCACTGTGTAATTCTGTATAAGACAGAGGCACTCACACATTCTTTAAGGGCTTTAAAAATATCCTTTGATTTTCATAAAGCTTTTCTGGACTTTTTATATCTACCACATAAAGCAAGCCTGTTACCAAGATAAATGTGGAAGTTCCATGTTCCCATTGCCTGGGTCACTTTACCAATGAGCCATCACTTACTTGTTTTATTATATATGTACTCTGTCTTAAAGCTACTGATGCAAATTCATGGGAAAACATTTCTTATCTGAAAACTCATTTAGAAGGAATTAGGTGCAGGGAAGACATGTCCAGCATCAGAAGACCTTTATGATTCCTTTACTGACTCCATTGCTAGATTCCTCACCAATATTCTCACACAGTCCGACATCCCTGCCTGCCAATTTCATTGAAGCCTGCTGTGCAGGAAACCTACCAATGTGTAAGATTCTTGAGAGCAGACCATTGTCTGTTTTGTTCATGTATGTATCATGAATATTTAGAACACTTTGTGGCACATAGTAGGTACTCCATAAATATTTACTGAATGAATGAATGAATGATCTTGGGAGGTCAGGGAATGTTTGCCTCACTTGATGAGTAAACCACTGGAGCCAAAGGTGCAGCTAACCCAGAACTCTTCCACTTAATCCCCTTTATATCAATGGCTCTCCTTAGAGTCACTGCCAGGTTTCGTGTGTAAGGAGGCAGAATGCTCCCAGGGCAGGCTGCTGGGGACCAGGCCCTGTGACATACAGAGCATCCTGAAATGCCAGAGACCAGCGAGGTCACACTGGGAATTACTTGTCTTCAATACATAATATATTGGGGGGGATAGCAACTTTAACATTTGCCTTTTAGAAAATTCTGCTGAAGGCCCTCCCCACGTTGCAGTTGGTGGCCTAGGAGATAGTCAGAAGTTTCCAGAAAGAGGGCCCAGCAACTTTTTCCTCCACCAAGTGTTCTTTAATTAGTAGTTGGCTCAGAAAAGGCAAAGCAGCAAATTCTGCTGGAGACCCAAGGCTGAAATAAATACCGCTGTTAGAAGTGGAAGGTCACTTTACAATGATGTTGTCAATCACTCTGAGCTTCCTGCACCTCGAGGGGAGGTCATGAGCTTAGGCACAAAGTGTGGACAAATGCCTGCTTTAGCTGAAGGTATAGATTAAAAGAGGAGAGAAAAGCGCCCACACCCTGTGCCCCCTTTTACACTTAGTCTTGGTGGAGAGGACGGGGAGGTGGTCAGCTCCTGCTGTTCTCAGTGGGCTCCCTCCAAGAGCAGTCCTCCTATTACCCACTTCACTGTTTTGTCCCCATCTCATTATCAGTTCTTGTTAAAATCTTTATTATTCACGGATGCAAAAAATCCCATCATTAAACCATCATAAATATTCATAACACTTTGCAATTGTGTGCATTTCATTTAGCCACTTGGCAAAACTTCTCTGAAGTACCGGAGCTTTAAGGAAATCTGGCTAATGAGACCAGAGCCCAGGAAATGCAGGGTAGCTTTTCCACTTTATTTTATTTTAACCTGAAAACAAATGCAAAATATAAATAATAATTATAAGAGAAAAGTAGGGAAGGCATTCGCTTGCAATGAAGAGCCACGCATTCCCTGGCTTTGTCTTGATTGTGCTTTTATGTCGAGCAGAAGATAAGGGTAAACACCGTGCTGCAAGAGGGGGAGCCCTGAGGTTGCAATGCTAATGGATTTATCCAGGAGCCTACAAAGGCCAGATAAACCCCCTGCTTTGGTTAAGAGGGATCTCTCTTCTTATGTTCTGTATAATTACTGGCATCAGGCTGGAGTTGAGATAAGCATGGCCCTTTTCTTGGACTTATTATAGCAGGCAGCCATGCCATTTTTAGTGTCTAAGAAAGAATTATATCCATCTCTTTCTCTTCTAACCCAGTTTATCTAAACTGTGCACTCTCCCATCAGGGCTGAGAGCTTTTTCTCGGAGTAAAAGAGAAGCCAGCAAACTTCCGCAGCAACCAAGTGCAATTGAAATAACGCCTTCCCACTGCCACCCCCTCCCATCCAGGGCGCACAGATTTAAACTAGCAAAATGCCTTTTGTTTTGCACCACACGATTGCCTTGAAACTCTTTTTTCCTGCCTTGTAGATTCTCCATACTGAAAAGGAACTTTTAAACGGTATGAACTTGTGGAAGAAAATATTTAGACCAATAGAAGTCGTTGCCCCTGGCCTGCACTTGTTTAGGACGCCTCCCTGCCATTGCTGACAGCATTTATGCTTGATAATGACTTGCCTTCTCTGCATAACCGCTAACAGGTGCGGGAAAATAGTGGTAACGTTCAAGACTGCTCAGCAAGTTCTGATTTCCCTGAGGGTTTATGCCAAGTAGAAACAAGTTGCTACCAATCCAAACATGAGACCGGCTGATGTGTACATCACTTCGTTAGGAAATGTCACATGTTAATGGGAGAGCACACTAGGTTCCCCAGCAGAGGACCAATTAAGGAAAGTTCTCTTTGGTCTGCTCCTGTGGACTTAGGACTTAGAAAGGGTCCTTGTTTTTCCACTATTGATCCTTAAGCTCGTTTGTGGCAGTGTTTGGCCTTCGTCTCACCATTTGCTAGCCCTTCTCAGTGACTCTCTAATCGGAGTCTTACTTTTGGAACTCCTCCCTATGCCAACTGAAATGAGGTCTCAGTAGAAATATTTATTTTATTTTGTATTCAATACCATCAAATTAAGGAAAAAGTCTGCATGTTCAAGAAAATCAAGTGAACCATTTTATATAATTATTTTGTCAATTTAGAGGTGACCTTTGAAATATGGCAAATGTCTTCAGTACAGTAATATATTGAAATTCAAAAATCAGGTTCTTAAATTCTAGTAGTATTAATTACTCCCTCTGTGCTTTCATCACACTTTCTTCCCAGCCCTCTTATCCTATCATATTTGTTTAATAGACTTTTTTGCTTGCAAAGAATTGTGATTCACTCAGGGTAGCTCCAATAACGAGGGTTTATTTTAAGGATGCCTATGCTAATAATGGAGTCCGAATATTATGACACTCTCAAAATAGAAGTCAAATAATGACCAGGCATTACAGTGACCAGAACTAGGAGGTTGTTCTGGGCTTAAGGAAGCAGCTCTATGGAACTGCACAATCAAAGTTAGGGCTTTGCTGGAAGAAATGATACTAGCCACATTCTGCATATTTGCTGTCTTTTGTTTATCCTCCTTTCTTCTGACTTATTCTATTTCCATTACCTTTCAAGCAGTGTATACTAGTTATCCTGGGTAATCACTAAATAACAAGTAAGGGCAGAAATATTTCTCTCCTCCCCAGAATATATATAGGACATTGACTAGCCCGAGGATTGGCTGCCTTTGGGTCAGGTGCTCACTCCCTGTCCAGTCATCAGTGTGATGACTTGGCTTCTTATACAGCAGCCAGTGACTGCCCCTTTCTTTCCTTACCAGGGACTATGGCCTCACAAGCTTCCTCACTGATGTGTACATAAAGCCCCATAATGACTGGGAGCTTTACCTGGGTGGGGCCAGTCTCCTTTTAAAAATATCCATAGTGCTGAGCACAAGTTCTAGTATATAGTAGATGCTCCATAAATTGTGACTAAGTGAATAAGCAACTTATTATACTCTTATTTCCTGGGGCTAGTTTTTGGTGAAGTGAAGTAACTTGCATTTGCATGTGATTTGATATCACTTACTTGTCAATGGCAGGAAATTGCAGAGGGTTCTGGATTCCAACACATGATGTATTTCACTTTTCCCCTGCCCTTTTGGGAAAAAAAAAATTCCTTGATCTATGAGAATCAAGCCATTGTAGTAAAGTCAGCAAGTCAATGTGATATGACATGAAGGCCAAACCTTATTTTAAGATGAGAAACTTGCTATAACTCCAGTCATTCTCTTTCATACCGTGGAGTCACTCTTCCTAAGAAACTAGAATAAAACCCTGCCAGCTACCACAGAAACAGGAGATTTTGAAGACTATAAATTTGTATTCTGGTTTCAAGGTGGGGGGTCAGCTAGAGTTTATTTCTTTAGAGAGGAGGCTGGAGAGCCTCCCTCTGAATGAGAACTCCCTCTAAACTGTGAACTCCTCATGGCCATGGACAGACATCAAGGCTGATGGGGTCTATGGGAAGGCATAGGTCAGCATTGCCTGCCCCGCCCGACCCCCCCGCCACAGGAATTGCAGGCACACAGTGTCACTATGCTTTAGTCCCTTACATAAATTTCCCAGTGGGATTGTCCCCAGATGAAAACTGCACCAAGACTCTGTGACCACAGTGGGCAATGTAGACATGTAGCGCCAAGAACAGATTTGTGCTGGACAGAGGCCTATCCCTCCCTGGACTGCCTCTCTTTACACAGTCATCATTTTCACTTGCTCCTGCCTGTCCATCCACAAACTTCATCAGGGCAGAGGATGGGTTTAGAAGCAGAGGAAATATTGTAGTGATTACAAAATCAATCTTCCTTTTTGCAAATCTCCCACTAAAAAAATGAATCTCAATTCCTTTGGTGTAGGTCCTTTCTGTATTTCTGGAAAGAAATTTCTTGTGTTTGGGTGGCTGCTTCTGGAAGATTGGGCATACCTGTTGTGTACAATAATAAGGGGTCCTGATGACAATTACATTTGCTTTCTTCTATGTTCTCTTTTTGGCTTTCTCAGAGCATTCTGGGGAGTTCTGGTCCGTATCTGTGGAACCCACTTTTTCTCTCTCCTCTCAATGGAGTTGTAAAAGTTTGGACCAGAGCACTAGGGTGTGTTTTGGTCTGCTGTGAACAGCTTAGCAAAGGAACCTGGCATCCTCAGTAGACAGAGTAGGTAATATGTCTTGTGGGCAGAATCAATGACAAAAGGAAGGGGAAGAAAACAGGACTAAGAGATGAGGACAGCCAAACTGATTTCAGCTAAAACTGATTCGGCTTGCTAATGAATCCACCAGCTACTACTGAATTCTTGATACTCTCCTCACTTCTCAAGTTAAAAAAATTGATTCCATGCCAGTTACAAGAGGCAGCGCTGTCACTTACTAGGGAGATTAACTTGCTTTGTTGAATACTGACAGGGACCAGAGAAGGGCAGGACCCACAGAGAATGCAGGGCACTCTAATTTGTGGTAACCTCAAAACCTGAAATAGTAGTAAATTGAGGGTTTGTAATTTGTGCCAACATCCAGTCCAGACTAAGGTAAGCCTAGAGAATGAATTTAAGGAAGCACTAAACCTACATGATTCTGTGTCATTTTTGTGAATCCAAGTGCCCAGACTGGTCAGAGCTTTACAGGTATAGATCCTAGTCCTGTTTTTTTCTTAATTTTTGTTTTTTACTGATACATACTAATAACAATGATTGTACATGTTTCTGGGGGTAGATCCTAGTTCTTCTGCTCAATCTGCACACTCACACATTTAGTCAACTAAACCCATTAAGAAAGTTTGGGGCTCAAATATTGGCACAATGATGACTGCCCAGCCTGTGAATATTGGAGAACCCTGTAGGTGTGAAAGTCGGCTGAGTCAAGGGGAAAACAACAAGGATCCAAAATGCCAAGTCATGCTCCCTGCCAGGGTAGACGGTTTTCTGTTTCCTGCTGGGGCTTTGGGAAATTCTGATTGTGGTCAGATATGTGAATATCACGGCACCTGGCTGGCCACCCCTGGTGTGATTTCTTTTAACTATCACAGTTTTGCCCTGTGGCTTCAGGCTGGTGTTTAAATGTGCCTGAAGTGACCCTCAGTGTCTTTCAAATACCACACTGCTTAGTACAGACAATGCCCAAAGAAAAAGGCTGTGGATTCATCAAATTAGAGAAAATGTAAAAAAAGCGAGTAACTGTATGTATGTGAGGAAGGGAAACTCCTTTTGAAAAGTAACAATGCAAATTATTATTCTTTTCTGTTCCTAATTTTTACAGTAAGTTTGACTATGCACAGAAGGCGGAAGACACCTTAAGAAATTATAGAAGACAGTTGCATTTGAAAAGCTCACTTTTATGATAAAGCCGCAGGACTCAGAAGAAACATTTGGAAGTTGTCAGTGCCCCTCTCCCAATCACACTGCATTTGAAACTTCCTAAAGGGATAACACATCATTTGTTTTTCCTTCAGCTGGAGTTCTTAAGTTCTCAGGAATGAAGAGTAACAAACCGGGTCCTCTGTCCAAATCCTGGATCAGCTTGACTCTCGTTCTTTCCCTGGGCTACCTGAGTTAAGTAGCTTTCTTCTCCCTGTTTCTCCATGAAAAAATGATGACAATCCTCCTTTCCAGTTAATTCTTCCCAAGCTCGTTGGAAAGAGTCATTAGTTTATGTTTTATTCTTTAAGCCTGTAAGATCTTAAGATGAAATACTCTCTATAAACCACAAAGCCTATTACTATTTTAAGTACCTGCATCTTCCAAGAGAAGGAACATGCTGGCTCCCTGCAGGAGAAATAAATGGAGTCAGCTTTCTGGCTGGCACACTGTCTTTAAGAAAAAAATAAAAAAGACACAGATAGTCTTGTTCTGTCTACTGAAGAAAATGTGTTCAGATTTAGTAAAGCCGAGCACAAATTTTAGAGGAGTTACTTGTTCTAGCCTCTCTGCTACACAAATCATGGTGCGGGGGCAGGGGTTGTTTTGTTTCAGTTTGGTTATTTTTTGGTCCAAAAGAACAAGCTCTGAACACAAATGGAGAGGATACCAGAGTGGTGATAAAATGTGCCTTTTAGGATGTATGTGGGAGGAAACATGTTCTTTCTCTTATTTTAGTGTCTGGTTTCATGGTTGTGAAGGAAAGAAAATGACTTTGGCTACCTGAATTTCAAATCGTACCTGCTGTCCGAGGGAGGGAGCAGCCAGCACTGGGAAGAAAATAGCATGCAAAAATATTTTGTTCTATTTTCCCATTGTAATCTCGCTTCAAGATTCTTTTGGCCCTTCCCTTTGTGTTCTTGTCAAGATCGACAAGCATCTATGTGTTACCAAGTGACATAAAGTTCTTGCTTGAATAATCATGACTAAAATCCAGGGTATTTTAAAGGGCATTATTGACTTGGAGAGCCACCCACTAGATTGAATTCTTCTGAATTAACAAAGACTGACAGCCTCAGCAAGGTAAGTTTACCCTAAACAGTCAGGGACTTCCAGTTTCCTATTGTAGCCCTGGTGCTGGCCTCTTCATCCCACGGCTGTCATGATGAGGGTTAGGTAGCTAGAAAGGATTTCTCATTAATATTACAGAAAACTACATGTTTAGGAATTAAACTGAATCAAAAAAGCAGATGACAAGAAGAGGAACTGAAACTTCTCTTTATTTAAAGTGAGTAACACTGCCTTGTTGACCTGCCATCAGCGTGAACACCAACTAATGCCATCCTGGGAGGGAGATAGCAGAACTCATGGGACACTTAGGGAGAAAAAGGGGGCCATTTTTAATGAAAAGTAGTGAAATCATGTTTTACTCTCAGCATGTACAGAGGCTCTTGAGAAGGGAGTGTGGCAATCTCTGAAGAAAATTGTTGAAAAGGTCATTATGTTGGAATATGCTGAACATGAGGCCTTGACTCCTTTTCCTTTCTCCAGTGGTAAGAGTGGCACCAGAAACTTTGTATAAAAGGGCTTAGAAAATGCATTCTGTTTGGAAAGGAGGACGTGGGAAGGGAACTTACCTGGAAGCAGTATTTCTCAGCACTCCCACTGTTTTTAATTAGATACTATTTGTTTAAAGAGTGGCTTGGTTAATCACCTCCTCCCTCATACCAAATGAACCCTTGGTGATGCCCTTAACTAATTGCTTGGGCAATGAAATTTCCTTTAAAAAAAAGTCTTATGCATTTATCATCTATATAAAACAAAGACACACGAGTGATACAAATTTAATGCTCACAGGGTCCAGCAGTTACAACTCCATTTAAAAAATAGACCCTCATATGTATTTAACCACTGAACGACGTATTTAACCAGTGAACGACTTAATATAGCAGAATGCATCAAAATAAAAACTGATGGAAAATATTGGCCTGATTATTTCTAATGATTGTTGGAAATACTTGTTTTCCAAAGGGAATGTGCAAAAATCATAATGCTTTTCATAGCATTTTTTGCCAGTGTTTTCCTGAAGGATAGTTATCAGCAAAATACAAAACTAATAATTGCAAACAATGTCTAAGAAATTGTTTTGCAAACACCTCAAGTAACTGTTAGAATGGTGAATGAGCAATTCATCAGGATTATATTGAACTTTTAAAATGACACCTAGATTATACACATTCCAATAAGGCATTCAAATACATACATGTGTGTTTTAGTCACCACATGCATGGACATCTAGATTCCAACCTTTTTCCTGGGATTCTTTTTATACAACACCTTAGATGACTTCAGCATTCCAAATGCTTTGTTACCAGATTAGCATTTGCAACACTGCTCGTAGTCCCATCTCTGGTCCAGTCGGCTTTCCATTAGAGTGTGTGACAGTTTGCGTGTTTTGTATTTTATCCCATTTCCTTCATCTGTGTGTGCGAGTGTGTGTCCAGCTTTCCCACTCGATGGGGTTCTAGACAACTCACAATTAGGTACAGATACAATCTGCTTCAGGAGCAGCTAACTGGTTATTATATAAAGCAGAATCTGAAAGTGTCTTCTATTTCTCACTTCCCCTACTTCCTTCGGGGAAGAAATGCGTGATTTCTCTGGACCAATACACTCATAATTTGCTTCAGTGACATTTAGATGGTGTTTTGGGTTTTTATATTTTCACAGTAGCCTCTGTGGCTAATATGAAAATTTACACCATGCATTTCTGCACTCTCTTAAAGTACAATGCTTTTAACTCAAATGTTCTATTTTGTAAGAAGTTTCTAACCCCATTTTGACTATTTTTAAACGTAATTTCCTTAAACTCAATTTTACTAATCTTATAATCCCAAACTTTTCCCCATTCATCTATGTGTTTTAAAAAAGTATTTCTCTATTTTTTATGTGTAATATAAATGCTTGAATTTTATTTCTTCTCTATAAATCACTACTATGTCATGCTTACCTGTAATGTCTGCCTTATGGTGTAAGCTTTGGAAGTACGGACTGTAAACATTAATTTTGCACAGCACTGAGCACAATGTCATGATCACTTAAATGCTTTTGATGATGATGGTGAAGATGATAATGATAACATAATGCTGTTCTGGTTTGAAAATGTCATGTAAGTAGTCCAGTACGTATTTTTTAATGTGAGTTGTTTTTCATTCTATAAAGCTGTCATTCTTCATTAACAAAAAAAGGTTACAGTAAGTTATAATTAGTGTTTAGTGCCCTGTCAAATAATTAAGTATAATAAAAAGCTTTCAATGAGTTTAATGTTAACATGGGGTAATTAAAGCCACGTCTTGAAATGCATTAGGTGTCTATTATGTCAGATATTTGATGCTTTTTTCTTCTACAGGTGAAATTGTCAAATTGTGCTTATAGCAATGTCATCATCAAAGACAAAAACACACTCACATCGCATAGATGTAAAATGGACTTTGCAGTGCCCCAAAATGGTAGAATTTAGAAAACTGAAGAAATCTCTTACACAGCCCTGTTATTGACAGATAAGGAAACTGAGTCCCAAAGATATCGTGTGACTTGCCTCAGGTAACACAGTTGTAAGTTAATTCTTCCTTGATAGTGAGAATTGAGGCATTAGGCAGTGGAAGCGATTATTATTATTACTTTTTTTTTTAAATGGGGTTTCACCATGATGGCCAGGCTGGTCTTGAACTCTTGACCTCAGGTGATCCACCCACCTCGGCCTCCCAAAGTGCTAGGATTACAGGGGTGATCCTGGCCAGAAGCGATTATTATCATTTTTACTGTTATTATTTCTTTTCTTCTTCCAGTATATTTGCTGGGAAAATGCTTATTTGGGCTTTTTCTTGATGGGGTGAAAAACTATGTGCAAAGAAAAAGAATATAATTTGTATTTAGCTCCTGTTGTATTTAACAGTCGTTTTAGGATGCAGGGCTTGTCATAGAGCCTATTTTAAGGCTCAGATACAGAGACTAGGCTGAAATCTCACTATTCTCTCATCAGAATAACTGGAATGCGCCCAGATACTTGGCCATTTCTAACTCTGCATTCTTTGAGCTTCCCAGGCCTTCTCTTGTGCATGCTGTATTATCTTTTCTGTCCACAAAGATTTTGAAAAATCAGCAGAGTACAAGTAGCCCCTGAAATAAAGGCGTCATTCAAGGAACAAAGAAGTAGAAGGAGGGATCCAATTAAAATGATGAAAATCTTTAATTTTTATTTAGGTATAATTGTACGGACACGTGTATATACAAATACAGATCGTATGGGTTTGTTTGTGTGTGGGTTTTTTTTTTTTTTTTTACATTTTTTTTTTAAAGGTCCTGAGTATATATAGAGTCCTGCATTTTTTTCACCTGCTAACCACAAATCACTTGCTATCAGTTCTTCCTCTGGGTTTTTTTTTTTTTTTTTTACATTTTCTTTTACGTTTATATAATGTCAGCATTTCAAAACAGCACTCGATGAGGAAGTGCAAAGGAACTGCAAAGCAGGGCAGTACCAGCACAGGACCACACGGAGCTGGACTTCACACCCAGACGCACACACAATGAGTGGCTTCAATGGGGTGTCAAGAGTAAGCATGGAAAGCGGATTTTGACTCATGGGTAACCTCCGACATGCCAGCATCTATTAAACTGTACAGACAATGGGAGCAAGCCCATTGTAGGGAGATTTGTCTCACATCCTAGCAGCCCTGGGGCCAATGCATGGGAAAAACTCAGTGATGCCAAACCAGAGACAGACCTGCCCATTCACGGCTCTGAGAAGAAATAAAACGTGTAGGAAGCGGGGAGACAAAAAAATAAACATACAAAGTAAAGGGGGGCGGTGCAGGCAAACGGGGGGGGGGGGGGGGTTGGTGGAGGTGGTTTTCAAAAGAAAAGTCAGTGACCACAACTCTGAGAGCAATGAATGGAAAGGAGGAGTTGAAAACTGTTTTTCTAATTATTTGAAACTAATACAAATGGCTGCTGCCGTTGCTAAGGCACCGGAGAAAAACAGAGTCCCTGAAAATCCACAGGTACTGTGTGACTCTTCCTTTCACAACGACACAGAGAGGGAAACAGCCCCATTTAACCTTCCTACACTGACTGGTTTGCAACCATTTCCATGAGTGAGCTGCACATGATATTGATAACGACTCTTCCTGGGAAAAAATAAAACAGTCCATGAAAACAATCACAAACAGAAAACCAAACCAAACCAAAGTACAGAACTGTTATTGAATTCCCTATCCTTTTCAAACCAACATGCTGGTAGGGAAGGGAGGGTGGATCACAGGGCTCCAGCATCAGACCTTGAAAACACTGAGGACAAAACAGTGATCAAAAAAGTCATGTTGTTCCAGGTCCCAAGATGATGGAGTTATAAGATTGGGTGTGCAATGACCACACATGAATCCTGTATGGAGCAGTGTCTCGGCCACTTGTGACTTTTTTTCAGCCACGGTACACATTGGGTGTTTTAAAGCCTCAATGCATGTTTTGTATCCTGAAAGTCTATTGTTCTCACTTACAAAAGACATAAAAATCAAATTAATACTTTATTATCAAACACTATATACAACAGAGGTTGCTAATAATACAGAATTTAAAGAACGCAGTTTTTTTTTTTTTTAATGTTTTACTTTTCTTTCCTCTGCCACCCAAGAAAGTACAGTACAAAACAATAGTCTAAACTAACACGAACTGTTACCTGGTCTATTAAAGGATACACGGTATCCACTAAACAGACAGATCCTTATTTCCCTGCTTCATGTTGCAAAGCCCTTGGCAACCAGGGGCAAAGGTCACTGGGGTTTGACTAACTGGGGCCAAGTGGCAGCTATGACTGCTTTCCAGACTTTTGAGTTGTTTTGAAATTAAAAGCTGCTACAAAGTTGCATCAACATCCTCCTAAGCCCCCAGAGGATTGTAACAACACCACAAAAGGCCACCAACACTTTTTAAACAAAATGAAAACTGTCTGACACCAATCATCTTGAAAACTCCATGGCAAGTGCATTAGCTATGATTACATCACTTATAGGTAGAGAAGCATACTGTCTACTGGTGTGGATAGTCTTGCTATTTTTGTTATACTTAATTTGCAGTGGTAGAGTGGTGAAGTAAAGGGGTCTAATTTCACTGTGAAAAAATGAAAGACAATGGCAGAGAGGGCCATGAGTAATTATTTCACCATTTGTTAGAGACGCATGCTAGGAAAACCACAGAAGTCACCATTTCTAAAATGAAATTAGCACTGCTAACATAGTTGACTAGCTGGAATCATTGATTTCCTTGTGGGTATAGAACATGCAGTATTATTTTGGTCCTATTGATCCATTTTGGAAGGTATCTTTCTCCCCCTTACCCAAATCTCACTGGACCGACAAGCTTGTAACTATTCATTTTTTTAAAAAAGTATTTCTGGATATTACTGAGAGTATTGAGTATATAAATAGTTAAAGGAAAAAGGAATTGAATGCTGCGAAGTTTTGTTTCCGTGAAATGGTGGCTGCCTTCTGTGATAAGACTCTGCCACCCCAGAGGAGTTCCTGATGTCAGGGGGGAATAGGATTGATTGTATCTGCAAGGCTGGCAAACCCACGCACATGGTTCCATGTGAGAACAGATTCAGCAGCGACATCCACTCCAAATGGATCAGGTAAGCCCAGATTACATTTCAACATGTGTACAACTCTCCAGGGTGCAATACGTTTACAGCTGCCTTTCATTCACATATTTTTCTAATTCAGAACTACTTAACAATTCTAAGCAAATTCCCATTCATGAAGTCTGTCCATAATGCGACCCTCTCTGTTTTTTACATATACATCTTAAAAAACTAATATATAAAAAAATCCTTATTTTGCTGGAACGCTTTCAATTTTTCACATTTTACATTATTGTCACATTTATTTATTATTTTGAAAGGCATGGTTTCTGTTGACATGTCGTGCAATAGCAAAAAAGAAAAAAAAAGGCTAGATTGTTTTTCCATTGGTCTAACACTTTTCCCTGTCTAGGCTTTGGATTTTTAAGTTCATGACGGACCCACCACCAGTAGAAACCCCAAGGCTTGTATTTCCTGGTAATCGACTGGAAACGTCCCCTGTTGGCCATGCTAAGATTCCTTGAACAGGGTCATCCTGCATTTATTCTCCTTCTGCCCCACCCCCACAATGAAACAAGATAGCCCCCCATATTTCTAAATGTATCAAGGGATACCACTTTTTCTCACAAGTTTAAATAGGACAAGCATATATACTCACTCTCAGCATAAAGTATATCTAAATAATGTATTTTCTATTCTAGTGGATTTTTAAAAAAATATTTTGTTAAAGTCTTTGGGACTCCATCTTGTTTATCTCCCACAGATAAACACATGTTCCCCCTACGCTTTAGGCTGTGTCAGAAAGGGAAAGAATATAAAATCAACACTTGAATTTTTTTTACTCCAAACTTTGGAATTTTATTTCCAAATTTCCCTTTAGCCCTCCCAAGTAGTGCTGACTGACTCTCCTGGTGACAGGGGTTTGTGTCCCAGCCCCTGCAGTCATGGAGTGTGGAGCAAAACATGGGTACTAGGGTGGGAGGCGGGGAAAGGCCACAGCACACTGGCGCTCCAGCAAAGCCAAATCACGTCTCCTCTGGCCACTGCTGTCCTCTCCTTGGTACACATCATCCCCCAGAGGAGCATCCAAAGCTATTCCACTATGCACTCATCAACCCTGGCTTGTCAGCCTTGGGGAAGGTCACTTTATTCATAAAAATGCCTCTTTGAGTTTCTAAAAAAAAAAAAAAAGTTGTAGCACCATGGTGATCTGTATTTAAAAAAAAAAAATATCTGGTGTGCACTGCCCAGTCACCAAAAAAATTAGAGGCACTCACACATACACACCCCCAGCAAACCTGTAGTTTTCTGTTTTCACACCTGCTCTGTATTAGCATTTCACACCCAACCTGCCTCCTAGAAAAAAAAAGGCTTCTTTTAGAGAGCACAAGTTTTGCTGTCAAGAATGCTTTAAGACAGTCATATTAAAAAAAACCCAGTGTCTCAACCTTTTAGAAGCCTGTTCATTTATACACTCCTATAGGAAATGGTGTAATATTGTATCTATTCTTAATACCTCCCCTCTGGACCTGACATGGTGACATGATGCCCTGCGAGATCATCTTACAGTTCTGAATGAGAAGGCATAAATATTGTATAGGAGAGCGAAACCCTCCCGGGCCTAGCCAGCGCTGGCTCATCTGCCACTATTCTTCCTTGTCCATAGACCGCTGACACAGTGCGCTAACGGAAGTGAGCTCTTAGAGGAGAATGCACAGGAGCTGACGAACCACTGGTGTCACTACGACAATTTGGCATTTTCATCTGGAGTCCATTTAATTTGGGAGGGGTGGGAGAAGTCAAGGGCCAGGGCTTGGGGTGGGGTGGGTGAGGGAGGCAGGAACGAGTTGAGATCCCCAGCCCCAAGTTTTTGCTTAGAATTCAGGCTGAAAGAAAAAAAAAAACCAAAAATCTGACATCTGCCAAAACCCAATAACAAGTCCCTTCTTAGGATGAGCAGTTAGGTGGATCTCTGGTGTTCCAAGACCCTGATGTTTTCTGTGACAAGTGACGGGAGGAGACTGTGCTATAATGTCAAAAGCATCGCCAGGAGGAACAGTAGGATTGCCAAAAGGCGGCTGGGTATCCTTGGTGTTTGTGCCGCGTTCTCGCCGCGGGATGGCTCGGCTGACTCATGTACGGTGTCATCTGTTCAAATAGAAAGCACACATTCCAATGAGATTTCACATCCTTAATAACTCTCTTGCAGCAGCCTGCTGTTAACAGACCTCGCCACCCTCTGCAAAGTAGGGTAATGAACCTTGTGCCACCATTGACTTTCATGTCTGCATAATCACTCATTATTTACAGCAAACAAAGAAGAGGCAGAGAAAATTGGGCTTTCTCAGCAATATTAATACTTTCCTTAAAAATTATGGGGAAAAATTATGCATACACTGTAACCTTTGGCACGTGAGCTGCTTTGGTTAGCCAGTAGTCAGACACGCCCTGCACAAATTTCAGATATCTGAATGCACCTTTGAAACCTAAGATGACACAGGCAGGCAAGCAACCTGGTGGGGGAAGGGGAAAGGGGCAGTTATGTTGGCACAGTAGTGGTTAACCAGAATGCGATGCCCATTTCCCTTCTCTTAGCTGCTTCATAGGATTAGTGTTGAATGCCTGGTTGTTGGATGCCTAGACGAATTTTCAAACATGAAAAACGAAATGCCAAAACAACAGCGTTCTGGATACACTATACATCATGCCCCGTAAACTTCAATAAACCTATGCCCACTAGTATGCCTACAATTAGGTGTCAATTATGGCGCTATTTCTATTACAAACCCTGTATTTCTAAGATTAAATTACTTGAACTTGACTATTTTTATTTTTATCGGGCTGAAACTTGGCACATAAATTATCAGCGTGGATGCAAATTTTCCTCTAAATAAAATGGATTAAGTGAGTTAAGCTTCTTTTATTTAGCTATAAAGTGTTCTATGAGGCTGCCTCTGACTTTGGATAGCCTTCCTGATCTGCATGATTAACAGGCTTAACTTCGAAATGAGAACTCTGCAGCAATTAGTACCAAAGAGAGGCTGGAGGCTTGCCTAGGAGCCACGCTCTACTCCGCAGCTGCCTGTCTTCTTCTTTCCACCTGGCCTAACTCATGCTTTTATTTTTTAAATTAAATTTAATTAATTAACTTCTTTTTAGAGCTAAGGTCTTGCTATGTTGCTCAGGCTGGAGGGCAGTGGCCCAATCATAGCTCACTGTAGCCGTGATCTATTGGGCTCAAGCAATCCTCCTGCCGAAACCTCCCGAGAAGCTGGGACTGCAGGTGTGCACCACCATGTCTGCCTCATTTTAAAATTTTTTTATAGAGAGGGTCTTGCTTTGCTTCTCAGGCTGGTCTCAAACTCTTAGCCTCAACCAACCTCCTCCCTTGGTCTCCCAAAGAGTTGGGATTATAGACATGCGCCACCATACCTGGCCACTCGTGCTTTTAGACTAGGGATCTCTGAATAACACATTTTGGGTGCCAATAGTGAGCCCTTTTGCAGATTTTATCTCAGCATCAGGGAAGCTTCCAGTAGGTGTTCAGCAGTTGCCATCTGGGAATTGCTCAAGGGTCAGAGAGAATGGTAACAAGGCTCTAGTGGTTGTTGTCAATTACACTGACCTCAAAGGATAATCCCTAAATACCCCCGGATGACCATCTCAAACCCCTTAATGAGTTAACTAACCATTATTTTAAACTCATTTATATTTTCCTGCCACACATGTCACAATAAGGGTGTTTTTACTTCACCGAGTAGAATCACATTCCCTAATATTTGCCCTGAAGTAACCACTTTTGAGGCTTACAGGCTGACCCCTGCTTCAGATATGCTCACTTGGGAACTTTCTGTACATACATCCATTCCCAAAGAGATAAGCCTTCTCAGTGTTGAGTCTTCTGCCCTGGAGTGCTCTTATTATTTTAGCCTGCCCTCCAATAAAAGCTGCTGCATCCTCTTGTCAAATCTGCTCCTTTCCTGAACCTTAGCGAACCTGCTGTGAGTGGTTTTAGCTTAGGAGACTAGAAAAGGTTAGGAAGAAAGATGGTAAGACAAATGGGTGCAGAAAAAAAATACATATAAAGTCCTGTACAATGTGGCCAAATACCTTCAGACCCTCTTCTATTCTCTGCTTTTTCAGCCCTGTAAGTGTATTAATTAAATCTGTAGTTAACAGGAAGTAGAAGTAAAGGCCTTTAATAGCCCTGAAATTAAAATCCAAATCACTTTCTTAAGAGCACCAATATGTTGTCAATCAAAACAATGGAGCATTTTAGGCTTAATTGTAAAATAACCATAAACCCAGAGGATTCCAGAGTTCATTTCACAATATCACATATTTAAATACCTGAAATTGCATCAGCTGTTGTATTCCTCTCCATCTTACTTTTACTAGAATATTGCCCAATCCTTCTCCTTGTATAATTTGGAAGTGTACTGTTAAAAGTACCCAGTTAGCACTTAGATCCTCTGTGTGAAGCCCTTCATCACCACCTCAGTCCCTTCTAGGTGCTCTGTGAGGGCTATCCATTATTCCAGGTCCACTCAGCACAAGACACAGGGAATAGATCTTACAGGATAACGGAGAGGAAGGCTTTTGTTTTTCATCTAAGTGAAATATGAGGCTAAGTGTGCCTTTCAGTCCCTTAATCATACATAATCTTTGGAATTAACCTTTTATAAGCACTCAACAAATATACATCTTCCTGCCCCCCAAAAGGATGCCATTAGGGCATCATGATTCTTCCTTTTTCCCTGCAACATGCTGTTCCTCGTTCAGGATTCCACAAAGCTTCCTTTGATTAGAACAGGGCCTCAATGTTGGGAGATTCTACAGCCCCCAAAAGTGAAATGAGAAACTGGCTGTCATTTGGGTAAATCTGAGCAATTTCAGAATTCAAAGGAGGAATTCACAGGCAAAATCTATCCCAATGGAAACTACACCTAAATATGAGAGAATTTCTAACACTTGTAACATGGGGTTGGAAGAAGAAAATGTTCCTCTTCAGAAGCCAAATCAAGTCTTGCCTCCTGGCTACAGGATTCCACAACATGGGGGTTTCAATGGTTAACGGAGAGAACACTAGCGATATTTTGGAGCATGTTATGTGGCATATGTCTGCCCTGAGATCATCCTGCATCCCTGATGATAGGAAACTGGCAGGCAGAGTGTGCAAGCAAACAAAAAAGACAAATACATTCCAAAGACAGGTGAATTAGTACACATTGCTGAGATCATGCAATGGAATCCTTTCAGACCTGCTGGGTTCATAAAGACTGGGTCTACACCCAGAGCTGGGTAAAGGTGAATATGCTTTCACTTAGCGGTTCAACACAGTGGTGAAGAACTGTAAAGCTAACTGGACTTTTCTTTCCTTCTTTCCTTCCTTCCCTTCCTTCCTTCCTTCCTTCCTTCCTTCCTTCCTTCCTTCCTTCCTTCCTTCCTTCCTTCCTTCCTCCCTCCCTCCCTCCCTCCCTCCCTCCCTTCCTTTCCTTCCTTCCTCTCTCTCCTCTCTCTCTCTCTCTCTCTCTCTCTCTCTCTCTCTCTGTCTCTCACTTCTCAGGGAGTCTTTCTGTGTCATCCAGGATGGAGTACAGTGACCCGATCATAGCTCACTGTAGCCTCGAACTCCTGGGCTTAAACAATCCTCCCACCTCACTACCCCAAGTAGCTGAGACTACAGGCACACACACCACTTTTTCTTTTTAATAGAGACAAGGTCTCACAGCGTTGTCGAGGTTGGTCTCAAAGTCTTAGCTTCAAGCAATCCACCCATCTCTGACTCTCAAATTGCTGGGATTACAGGTGTGAGATGCAGTGCCTCCCACCTATAATCCCAGATTTTCTTTAGTTTGGAAATTGAAATATTTCAGAATATGGCAAAACAAATTTCTTACTGTTTTCTTATTGCCAGGAATTGTGGATCAACCTTGCCTCGCTTTGTTAGTGAGGATGCTCACCAGCAAGCCCTTAAAATATAGCTCTGACTGACTCAAAGAGCTTTTCCTGCATGTATACCTATGTCCCACTCCCCAGCGCACGTGTGCACGCACTTAACTACATTCTGCTAAACTTCTGCAAAGTTCCAGCAGTTATGTCTATCAATTTTGGGCTATTATGCATTTTAAACGCTCAGTGAAAAAAACCTTGTTTCCCCAATACAGTGACATATGTTCATGTATGAAAGCATCTTAATATCTTGCATTGTATGGTTAGTGGAATTCAAAGGTGATTTTCCTAATGGCAGAATAGTCCTCCATGTGCCTCTTCATTGCCAGAGAAAAATATGCAATCTGTTAGGTGTCTAAGCAGCCTCCCATGCTGTAGACAGGCTGTGGAGATTACCTGGAAAAAAAGCCATGGGAAAGATATACCTATATTCTGCACAACGTGTATCAAGAGATCATAATCCTGGGTAATTTTTGTTTAGAACATGCTGGTCATCCTTCTTGTGGCTTATTAACAAAGCCAAGAGACCTAAGTTCTCTTTATGAAAATACCTCTATCAGTGGTGAGAGACTACTACTTTGATACTAATATTGGAACAGGAGTCAGGAGATCTGAGTACTGTATTAAACCTGGATCTATCTAACCAGCAGTGTGGCATGGGCAAGTCTCCTCGGCCACAGAAGGAAGAGTGTAGACTTGGGGATCTTTCAGGGAGATACCGACCAACTTGCAGATCCTGTGATGGCCCACGTTCTCAAGCTTGTGAAGACTCTGGTACCTTAAAAAGCCAAAGTCATGGCTCCAGATTTCCAGGACACAATTAAAACGTCTTCCTGTCAGCATTCATTCCTTAAAACTTTCTAAAGCAGCTAACTGATCCCTGGGGAGCCTCTAAGACCTCAGAGAGCTCATTGTACACACCTCTCATTTGCGCTCTGGGTGAGATGCCTGCCTTAGAAAAACAAGAATGCTTCGGGGGAAAAAACCCTAAGTCTTTCTGTCAGTTATAACAGGAAAGCTATTGTATGTCCTGAGGCACAGCATTTACTCAGGGTAAGGTTCCCTAAGGCTCACTGACTGTGCAGTCTTGGTAATATTATTGGAAAAAGTGGGCCTCACTACCTGTTACTTTCCAGGACCATAAGGAAGAGAAATTCTACTACTACTAAAAAAAAAAAAAAAAATCTCCATTTACATAAAGGGGCTCAAATCTCTCTGTGAAGAGGAAATAATTTTATTTCCCTTAAGCGTTGAGATGGTCAAGAGGGATGTGTAAGGAAACCAGTGAAGATCTGGAGTGGGTGGGGGAGAAGAGGATGCCACAGAGGAAGGGGAACACAGGGCCTCCAGGCACACTCCTCCATAAGCAGTTAGCGGAGGGCAATCACTCCTCCCAGTTAATCTGGTTGCATTAAGTGGCCAGACTGAATTGATAACCAAATAGATAGATAGTTCACAGGGTTTTTTTGTTGTTTTTGAGACGGAATCTCACTCTGTCACCCAGGCTGGAGTGCAGTGGCACAATCTTGGCTCTGCACTATCCCCGCCTCCCAGGTTCAAGCAATTGCCCTGCCTCAGCCTCCTAAGTAGCTGGGACTACAGGTGTGTGCCACCACACCCGGATAAGTTTTTGTATTCTTAGTAGAGACAGAGTTTCACTGTGTTAGCCAGGATGGTCTCAATCTCCACCTGCCTCGGCCTCCCAAAGTGCTGGGATTACAGCTGTGAGCCGCCATGCCCGGCCCTTCAGGTTTTTATTATCCATAGTATATGACAGACTAAATGTCTCAATGAGTGCTTTTGTGGGTTTCATTTTTTTTTAGTTGTGGGAAACGTTGGGAGTGTGGAAGTCAATAGTAGAAATATTTTATTTATCCTTCAAACTTATTTTGCCTCAGTAATCAAGGATCACATTTGGCTCGACAGGCTACTGGTACATCTGTGGCAGCAAGAGATTTGTGAGTTTGTGGTGGCAATGTGATTATACTTCTCCAGACCAATGACTATTGACAATAGCAAAAATAATATTGAAATAAAATAAAGTTCCTTGGGTCAGTTCAATGCTGCATGTAAATTTCTAGAGAAAACTAAATATGTTGAATTAGTTTCTATTTTGTGCACTAGTCTTATTACTTTTATCTACAGATTTGGAGATAAAAAAGAAAATTTTATAAACATATACAATAGAAATGTTATCTGTCTTATATGAAAACAGATTCTTTAATATTCACAGTGATTCACCAGCATGCTCTGAGGATATGGTAAAAGGCAGTGAGATTTTAGCATTCTGATGGGGCTTCTATATTAGGATACCGCATTAGCTCAAACCCATTCCAAAAAAGAAAAGTTTTATTTTATCTAACATGCATTACACAAAGATACTGGAGGAATGAGGTAGAATATAAGTCATATTAGCATCACTAGCAATGAGCAAAAGCAGAACAACTATAACATGCAAACATGCAGAGAGGAAGAAAGGAAAAAAATACTGAAGCACCAGAGAAATAGATGCATTTGTTAAAAGAGATTCTCTAAGCATACTAACCTGCTGGTTCTAATGAATTTTCTACTTTGTCGTTAACATCGAAAACACGATCATGAACACCTATAGTTTTCATACAGCTATCTATAACAAAAATAGAGATAACAGCCAAATATGTTAGTGAAGACACCCTTAAACTCCCATTGCTTTCTTTTTTTCTTTCTCTCCTTTTTTTTCTTTTAGTTATGTAAAGATTGTTTTACAATCAATGGCATGTTCCAAATGCCAGTATTGTTCCCATTTGTTCTGCAGGTACAACAGTCTAAGAAACAACAAGTTAGCAACTGCTGTGTACTTAAGTAAAAGCATCATGAAGAATGAGAAAAAATATGATGAAAACTAAAATATGAATGTTGATATACAAAACAGATACCACACAAGATTTAACAGTAAAAAAAGTTTTACCGCTGTGAACCAGACCACACAATAAAGCATGCGCAGTGAAGCCACCCTCTGAAGCTCATTCTAGGGGACTTACTTGTTGGTCTCACAAAGACTTTGAGCTTTAGACAGGACCTTCTTCCATTATCTGGGATTGCAGAGGCTGTGGATAACACAGAGAGAGAGAGCAGGAGAGAAAGAAGAAAACAACCACATATTACTCTTCATTTTCACATAGAAATGGTCGACAATAAATTCTTTCCTGACTTGAACAATTAGGAACTTTCTCTAATTCTTCCCCCCAATTAAAACAAACAGTACATTTCAGGTCTCACTGCTATAGAAAAGCTACTTTCATATCCCGACCTTCTCTTTTCAATGCAATAAAAGAATCATGCAAGAATGTAAGTAATCTGTGAAGAAATACTTTGGATTTTTATTTCAAAGGCTTTTCCGTTTAACTTGATCTGTTATCAATTTTCTCTAAATCGAGAGGCTAATGTGTGAGCTCTCCTGCTTTCACAGAGCCACTCCTCTGCTGCAGGAAAAGCGGCCCAACGGAGGCCTAAGGTGAAAGTGCCGGCCAGAACCAGTAACAGAGGGTTACAAGGCAGACTTAAACGTGATCTGCTCCTGCTGGCAAAAGCAGAGCTTTGTCGGTCCTGAAAGCTTGTCTGTCAGTGCTTTTGCAGGTAATTCAATGAGAGGTTTTACTCAGAACTTGGCTCCACATTCTATATGACTAACCCAAGCCCAGTAACTTCCATCATGCTATTATAAGTACAATATGCTATTGAGAAAGTACTGTGTTGCAATGGTACATTTTTTTTTTAACTTGCCACAGAGAAGGATGGAATTAATAAAGTGGGCTTACCAAAACATGACAGCATGTTTCAAGTTATAAATCACTTGAGGAAGAAACTTTCTTCTCCTCTTCAAGATAATAAGACTGTAAACTTTCCCTACGGTTGAAAGATTATCTCCCCTCTGTATCCACAGCAAAATGTCAAAGGAATTTCCAAGGGCACTAAGGCCCTTAAAAACCACATGTATTTACTAATGCATTCTAGAAATGACAAAAATTACAGAAACAAGCGTCACATACTTTCCTCCCTATTGTTTGCTTCAAGTGGTTTCTTTGTTCAGAAAAAGCAGATGACATCAATCAAATCACATATGGCTTACAATTAGTTTGGCAATACCCAAAGTGACAAAGAGAGGGACCAGCATTTAGTGTATCTTCTCTCTCTTTTAATTTTTAAATTATTCCTCATGGGGAGTCCAGAACACAAAAATGCTACTTTTGCAGGTGAGAGGATTCAATACACAAACTTCAAAACAAATTTTACACAATCTCCTTATGTAATTCTGGATCCAAGTAACCCTCCTGGAGGAGAGCTTCTAAATTCGCCAACTAAACAATGTCAAGCAGTATAGGGTCCCTAGTGTCCCTATTCAACACCTGTTGAAAACTACTTTAATTTTAAAACAAAAGTATAGAGAAAAAGTGTTTTTGGTCCTCTCTATCTCCCCTGGTTGCTCTGACAAGCAGTTAAGAAGTGCTAACAGCTGGCTTTGCTGTAGGCTTTCATTAAATCAAAGTCAGAAAAACTCCCTCTACTGACATTTACAGTAACTAGTGTGTTATTTAGGGCACAATATTTGCACTCTGTGGTTTGATCCAGGAAATGGTGTCCTTCCTGTGGACCTCAACTGCAAATGTGCATGTCACAAATACAGCACTCACAGGTGACTCCAATTCATTAGGAAAACCATGGGTTCTTGAGGGAGTATATGTCTTATTCATGAGAGTTAGTGTGAAAAAGTGACACATGGAAGTTCACACTGCTGTTCTATGAATTTCTAAGCTGAGATGAACTCACTTCAAGCCTCGTGAATTTCATTTGCTACATGCAAATAACTGACTTTACAGATGATACTCCTAAATAAACAGGCTGAAGACAGAATCAAATGCTTAACTGTTTTAATGAGGAACTTCTTGGATTTAGTACAGGTCTTTCAGATTTTTACTTAGGAGAAATAAATCCAGGACATGAAAATTATTGTAGAGAACATGGGAATAACTAAACAGCAAATGATAAGCCATCCAGGAAAAAACCTGAGAATTCTCTCACGAGCTCTCAAGGAGGAACTTCAGCCTTAGTCACTGGATGTGCTACATGCTTCTGTGAATTAAAAATATCAAATGCATTTGTATTTACATGACACATAAAATAAAAACCTCTCTTCCCTAACAACCTGCCCTATTACTTCCTCATCTCCTATCATCAGGAAATGTGACTGATGCTTTGTGATACTGTTTGACTATTATGCTCTAATCTTTAGAAAAATTTATGAACAAAGAATATTAGCATACCATGTGATATGTGAGTATACAACACAGATTGCATGCCATGGACTGACACTGTCATCTCTAGCCTGAGCTCAAGGAGCAAACTCCTTAGCGCTAACCTAAGATGTGCGCCTTACTAGGTCACTATAACCTGGGTTTCTTATTTATCACTTTGTAAAACAAAAACAAAATCCAAAAAGATAAAAACCTTTTCCATATAGTAGCAAAACTCCATTTTTTAAATGAAAAGTTTAATAAAGTGAGAGTGTGGATGTCCTCTGTTATGCTCAACATTCTTTCACTCCACACTTCTTGGCTGACAAATGTAAGATGCTTTTACACCAACTTAAAAACACAGATGATTAATTATTAGTAATATTTGAATATATAAGGTAATACAAAAGTGCATTACTAATCACAAGTAAACAAAAAGCAGAGGACTGAGCACTAAAAACAAAACATAACAGAGGAATTGAAACATATAATACTCCCACTAATAAACTTACAAAGAAAAATCTCAGGATCAACTTATGAGCAATAGATAAAGCTGAGGATGGAAATGAGGGAGTAAAATCTTAAAACACGCCTAGCTTTTGTCAGGAGGTAGGTAGTATTAACCCTTATGGTTCGAGAGATACATCACTTTATCATGACCAACTTTATATTAGTTAAAAGTAAATATGTAACTACTTGTATATACATAATTTATATTCTCTGTCTATACAACTTCTTGTACTGCTTTCCTTAGAAAACAGTCAACATCGAAAGTTGATAGTGAATAATTATAAAAATGCATTACATATTACTGCAGCTTTATGTATCATTTCAAATGCTTTTAAAATGCCTACTATGGGCTGGGTGCAGTGGTTCATGCCAGTAATCCCAACACTGTGGGAGGCTGAGGCTGGTAGATCACTTGAGTGACGCTAGGAGTTCGAGTCCAGCCTGGCCAACTTGGCAAAAAACCTGTCTCTACTAAAAATACAAAAATTAGCCAGACTTGGTGGTGCACACTTGTAAATCCCAGCTACTCGGGAGGCATGAGAATTTCTTGAGCCCAGGAGGCAGAGGTTGCAGTGAGCTGAGACTGAGCCACTGAACTCCAGCTTCACCACAGAGCTAGACTCTATCAAAATTAAATAAATACAATAAAATGCCTACTATGCACCAGCTTCTTTATTAGGTGCTATGTATGCGAAGAAGATATATAAGATTTCAAACTGTCCCTGCCTTTGTGGTGTGCTTCTTCAAGCTGGGACATAAATATGAACCACAGTTCAGGGTGGCTGGAGGGACCCATATAACAACCAAGGTTTATGTGAAGAGCCAGCAAAGCTTTGGGCAGGGAGAAAGAGTGCGCCCCAGACACGTTTATCAGAGGCTTCCCAGGTCCTCCAGAAGCTAACCAGCAGCAACTGGGACAGAAGACATTTTATCCCCAAATTTCCAAATCAGAGCTTTGGCACGAAAAAGATGCACTGACCTGCAAACAGCTGAAAAAAATCTAGACCTGAAATCTTCCTCGAGAGATACATGGATTTTCTAATAGAATTTTTCTACTTAAAATGAGAAATGTCTTAAACAGTTGCCACAGAATCCAAATTCACATCCATTTAAAAGGTTCACTGCTTAAACTGTATATCTGGAGTCAGAAATTAGGAGTAGGGACATGGGGACAATTAAAACAAGCACAACCTGCCATTCCATTATCTTAATAGCAACTTTACAAATCAATCCAGAGTCCCTTCCCCCAAATGAGCTGCAAAGTACCAATCAAAACCTTATAACACATAATGAAATATAAGCTAGAGACTCTTTGGTTCTCTGTGTTTACGGTACCATGCTAATAAGGCCACGAGGGCCCCTTCCTTTTTCTCTGCTCCATGACCTCAGACAGGGGCTCTAACTTCAGCCTTCCCAAAAATCTTGGTTTCTTGGGGTTCAGGTGAGCATGACTCAGCACTTAGCCAATTTGGTAGAGAAAGGTGACCATATTCAGTGCCTCCAAATCAGTAGTTCTGAAAGTTATATTTAGTATTACAAATATATGTAACATTCACACCACAATTCACCACAGGTCTATCATTCAGACATAGCAGAGAACACATCCCTTCAGGTACTGCCATCATGCTTGTGGCAGGCAGCTTCTGACATGGCTCCCAATGATCCCCACTTTCCTGTAGGCAGGCCTTTGTATAATCCCCCACCCCTTGAGAGGGGGCTGAACCTATTAACTTGCTTCTAATGAGTAGAACACAGCAAAAGTGATGGGTTGTCATTTTGATCATGCTACAAAAGACCGTGCCTTACTTCTAGTGAACACACTCTCTCTCTTTTACTTACGAAGCAAGGTACCATACTGTGAGATTTCCAGTGGAGAGAAATATGTACCAAGAAACTAAGGGAGACATCCAGCCAAGAGGTACAAGGAACTGATGTTATAGCTCAACAATCCGCAAGGAACTGACTTGGCTAACAGTCGGGTGAGTGAGCTGGAAAGTGAATCCTTTCACTGAGCCTTGAGATGACCATTGCCTTGGGAGAGACTCAAAGGATCCGGCTAACCTGCACCTGGATTCCTGATCCACAGAAACTGTGGAATCATTAACGTTGTATTAGTCACAAAATGTGGGGGTAATTTCTTAATCAAGAGTTAACCGATACAATGCTGTGCACTCACTGTGTAATGAAAGGCTTAAAGCCGACTTTTGACTGCAGGACTAAGACACTGCAGCATGCTCTGCTCATGGACAGCATGGCCTTGCTCCCACAGAGCGGCGCACTCCTGATTCCGCTGCCACGCCTCAACAACTGGGTCCCTTACTAGTTTACATTCAAGCTACCCTTACAAGTCCACTTAAAATACGCCTTGAAGAGAGGTAATATAAGCTGCTATTGAAGAAATACGACAAGACATATCAATTTAAATGTTCTCACTCCAGCATTTAGAAAGTGATTTTCATTTTCCTTCCCATGCAACTTAGTTTGCTTTTGCTAATGCAGTCAACCTGTTCTGTTCTTTGCAATTAGCATGACGTCTCATTTTAACTCTAAACTGCTGGGTAAACTGAAATGACAACTCATATACATGTGAACTTAATTCTTAAGGAGAATGCCTTTCTTCAAACAGGAGAAATAGAATGGAAAGGTGGTATTTAAAAATATCCGAAATGAAAGGATTTTAAAATAAGTTAAAAGTTCTTTTACCATCAAAAAACTCCTATTAGTTAACTTCTACACAGGCCATCAAATTAAATACAAAGATTATGAGACTTCATACAACTCAAAAGTTCCCTGATCATCAAGGTCACAACCATTTTTCTTTAGGAAGAACCAAAGGTTTAGCAGAAAAGGAGTAAAATATTATATTTCTTTCGCATTTTCAGGCCCAACACTGTACTCATCAGTCAACCTTAACATCTCTGCGTAACCTGATTCAGCTTCAAATCTTTATTCTGAAAGCCAAAAATCCTCTCCTTTTCTGTGTCCCATGCCAATCTGGGTACTTTGGGAAGTTTTATTTTTAAGAATATTCAGCCACTTTCTTTTTAAAGAAATGAGTGTGTGTGAGCATTAAAAATGCAGTTTTCCATTATGTTTGCCACAGGCAATATTTCTCAATTTGTGCAAGACAAAAGAAAAGATAGGCTATTACCTGTTAGCACAGCCCAGTTTATTCCCCTGTAGGTTCTTCATGTGGTTCAACATACAACACAAATATGTTCAAGTTAGGTAGGTGATGGTGGAATTAAGCATTAATATTCCTTTCTCAATAAATGCTGAAAAAGTAAAGCCCATTTAAATACATAGTACTACTGGAAATATCTCCTAGAATTTGATGAATCAATAAAATCCGTTTTGTGTATATGAGTGGAGCAGGGAAACAGAAGTGGTGGGAACAGAATAGAGATTAACCAAAGCCATATGGACTTGGAAAATGGTTACCAGACCCACCAAAAACTTCTTAAAACAAAAGTTAGCCCTCTTCTTAGGGAAGAATACTAGAGCAACAATTTGCAACTGGCTATGAGCCCTTTTTTAAAAGCACCATGCAATACTTAATTTTCATATAGAGAATAACATCATGTGTTATGATGAAATACATCTCACCCATTCTAACTTTTGGGATTTAAAAGTCACGTGTTTTAATGACTTGCTCATGGCCCTAGTTTACCAAGTTTGCATCTATCGTGCAACCCCAGGAGCTGCTAAATTTGCCAACACGTTTCTTCCCTTGCAGCCCACTGCGTCTCAAGACTTAAATCATTGGCAGGTTAAGGTCAGAGCCCAAGACATAAAATTTGGAAAGGAGGTCACTAAGTAAAGATAGAGGCCTTGGAGAAATTAAGAATATCATGTAAATGTTAGAAACTTTGATATGACTCTGGGGATGTTTCTTTTAAAAACTAGAAAAAGAAAAGAGATGTGTTTCCCACCACATAACAAGAAGGGTAGAAAAACATATTCTGCAAGTTAAAACTTGGTTTTAACACCAGGGAACTGTAACAGGGAACAAATAATTAAAGTTCGGGACAAAGGAGGTAAAATCAGTTCCAGCTGTGCAGCCACAGACAGGAGAGAAATGGGAAGCACCACCCACCCTACCCAATTTCCCTCCCCTCCCATCTCTCTGCCCCCTTAAGGCAAAGTTCTCACTGCTAATAACTAACTTAAGTATTATTTAAATTCTAGCAGGTAAGTCTCAGTAGATCAATTACTTTTTCTTAGCGACCTCAAGTGAATGGCTGAGGACAAGTTTCTACTCATTTCTAGGAATACTCAAATAGGATATTATCATGCTTTTTGTATATATTTACTGAAGTATGAGCACACTTTTACTTGCTTTTAAAAGCTCAGTGACAACAAACTTTATTTCTAATGCTTATAAGAGGATGATTTGCCTCATACAGTTTGATATCTATTCAGGTAAGGGCCAAAAACAACCTGGATTTTGGAGAATGACTTTAAAATATCCCCTTATAAGAAGGATTTCTAGTTCTTCCTCTTTTTTTTTTTTTTTTTTTGAGGCAGCATCTCACTCTGTCCCTCAGCCTGGAGTGCAGTGGTGCCATGTTGGCTCACTGCAACCTCCACCTACCAGATTCAAGTGATTCTCCTGTCTCAGCCTCTCAGATAGCTGGGATTACGAGTGCGTGCCTGCACTCCTGGCTAATTTTTGTATTTTTAGTGGAAATGGGGTTTCACCATGTTGGTCGGGCTGGTCTCGAACTCCTGACCTCAACTGATCCACCCGCCTCAGCCTCCCAAAGTGCTGGGATTACAGATGTGAGCCACTGTGTCTGGCCCATTTCTAGCTCTTTCTAAGGAAAATTTAAGACAGCTTTAAATAAATCTCACAATCTGAATGTAAACTTTATCTCCGTCAGTCATGTGAATAGAGAAATATAGTCTACATAGACACACAAAGCAAGGTAACATTTAGGTATCATTGCAATTGTCTAAGAAACTCCTTAACATGAAGAAATATAGTTCAGTTTCTTATTATATATATATTATATAGTTTTTATATATAATATATGTGAAATATATATATTATATAGTTCTCATACATATTATATAGTTCTTTCTTTCCTGTTTGTGGTTATTTTGGTGAACCTGCTGTACTAGAGAGGTATCATCTGCCAAATAAAACAAAACAACAACAAATCAGTTAGGCAGAATTAATCACTTAGAAAACCTCTTCTTCTGATGGAAGCCCCATAATAACCATAATAACAACAAAAACAAAAACTCCAACAAAAGGCAGAATTCCTAGAATCCCACAAGAAGAACTATATTATTTCCTCTCCACAGGCTCCTTTTGCCCCTCCGTGTGATACCCTCGACGGTGGCAGTTAACTGGTAGGCAGTGAAAGCAAAGCCACAAATCCCATTCCTCATTCGTACGATATTAACCGAAACAATGTTGTTATCAGATAGCACTAATGTAGCATGACAGTAAATCACTAATAAATCATCAAGTTAATACAATTCAAAGAAGCTCCTAGAAAAAAAGTTAATATTTCTGTGAGCCTTTCAAAACCCCTTTCATTATTATTCTCCTCTGTGAGGGTTCTTTTAAGGAACATGGCTTAGCAGCTTGAGTGTATGCATAACGATTCTCTTTCTCCCTGGTTCACTCTTTTTGACTGCCTCAGTTTCTTCGTTAGCTTCGTTTTCTCTAAAACAAATTTTAAGTATAACCTGTTCTAGAGGGGCAGTACAATTTTACAGTGAACTGAGAAACTCAGGTGATCCTTACAGATGGAGAATGTTGTTTCACTACTCTGCAGATTGATAGCATCAGCTCTGTGTTGCTGGGGCCTCTGCATGGGGATGTGCCTAAGCAGGGGACACCCAGCAGGGGCTTCTGAGGTCATGAGTTCTGAGTATAACTATGGAGAAGGAGGGGCTCAGGTGTGGATAGTGGTGATTAAAAGTTACTTAAGAGTCATAAGAAAAACAAGGGAAATTAAGTGTGATCCCTTCTGGCCTAGGTTTTAAGAACCAGATTCTACCACAGTTTGATTTGCTGTTCTGTGTGTGTTGGAGGGTGAGGGTGGTGATGAAGATATTTATGTGAGGATGTGCACTGAGGATGAGAGAATTTAGAAAATTAGAAAGGGCACTGGAAGATCCTGTACCCTTTGAAAATATGTTAAGATCTCTGAGCTCTTTTTTCAATCCATGTTAAGAATGTGAGCATGCTGTTAAATTAGAGGGACAGTAGACCAGAGATAAGGATGTAAATCCTGCAGAGAGGAAACCAGGCTGGGTAGTGAGACTGCTTTTGTAACTGTATACCCAGACATGACAGTGGTAAAACTAAAGAAAACCAGCCCAGAGGTGGCTGTAGACCCCACACCATGCCCATACCAGTTCATAGATATTGTGCTGCTATATATAAATGTTTTCATTTCACTCTTTAATATTATTTTGTATATTATTTGGGTTAGCCAGGTGCAGTGCTACAGTCCCAACTCAGAAGGATCACCTGAGCCCAGGACTGAGGCTGCGGTGAGCTATGATTGTGACACTGCACTCCAGCCCAGGCAACAGGCTGAGACACTTTCTCCAATAAGAAAACAAAACAAGGGCATAAAAAATGGGGTAATTATCTATTTACACAAATCAATAATTTCTTTGGTTATATTTCTTACCAGTAAGCCATGTTCCCCCCAATGCCTATCATTTCTGGTGGTGGCACAAGTATCTAGACAGAAATATCCATTCATTTAGGCTGCAGGCTCCGCATGGAATCCTAGAGGTCTGAATAAATTAACGTTCTCTCTGTAGAAGGCGAAATTTTATCAAGGAGGGAGTTGTTTAGGTGCCAGGATTGTACATGTTGTTTCACACTCAAGATGCTTTCCTTGATAAGGCTTTTATGTTGATAGAGTGGAGAAAAGGAAAGCCAATCTCAGGGACTAAATTCTAGTTTACTTCGATTGTCTCTGAGTCAGATTATTTCCAGAAAAGTTAATGGCTGTGTATTTGCATTCATCATACTGCAGAACAGCAGCCGGGTTTACCTTTTCCATAATCTGGTCCAAACCTTGTTGTCCTTCACTTTTTTTGTTTGTTTGTTTTTGAGACAGGGTCTTTCTCTGTGGCCCAGGCTGGAATGCAGTGGTGTAAACAGGGCTCACTGCAGTCCCAGCCTCCTGGGGTCCCTCTCTATCTCTCCCACTCTTTTCCCTTCTTCGGCATACATCGATAGCTTGTACCAGCAACATTCCCTCCTAGAATCTCCTGGAAAGTTCACCTTTTCTCATATGTCCTTTCCTTTGCCTCTCAAAATCCCTGCTCCCTCTGGTCACTTGAGGTATGTCCCCATTTCTCCAACACAATAATCCTCTTCTAGGTTTCCACAGAGATCTGTTTCTGTCTCCTTACTAGCACTTAACCCATTTTATTTTGTTGTAGAGCTGGTTAATACATCTTATCTCTGCTACTAGAATTGCAAGCCCCCCCAAAGGCAGGAGCCATGCCAAGTTGTTGTGTTCCTGGGTTCTTGGTTCTGGGGAGTCTATTGCTTTGTTCCTAACAGGTGTTCAATAAAGATTTGAAGAATTATTATAGAGATTAAAAAAAAATCTGTTGAGGCTAGGTGCAGTGGCTCACATCTGTAATCCCAGCACTCTGGGAGGTTGAGGCAGGAGGATTGCTTGAGCCTGAGAGTCCAAGAGCAGCCTAGGCAATGTGGTGAGACCGTGTCTACAAAAATAAGGATAAAAAAAATTGGCCAGCGATGGTGATGTGTACCTGTGTTCCCAGCAACTTGGAAGGCTGAAGCAGGAGGATGGCTTGAGCTCAGGAGGTCAAAGGTGTAGTGAGCTGTGTTTGCACCACTGCACTCCAGCCTGGGTGACAGAGTGAGACCCTGCCTCAAAAAAAAAATCGTCTAGCTGCAAGGTGATTTGTTGACCAAATATGCACCAAAATTTAGGATTAGGACACAAAAGTGAAGAGAGGGGTAGTGACAAATGTGAAAGAAATTAAGAAAACACAAAAGGTCCTCGTCCTAGAACTAGAGGTCTCCCTTGCCCACACTGCTGACTCCTTCTTGTAGAATGATCTTGGAAACGGATCTAATAATCAGGCAAAGCCAGGGACAAATGAAGTTCAAGAAGGTGGCATTTCAATATCTGTAAGAGTGTGGGGTCCCACGAAGTAAGAGATAAGTGAAAGGAATGTGGGCATCTTTAGATTCAAAGATATGTAGAATTTAATCAAACGATAGCTTGGGTGCAGGTTGCAGGCCGCTCCCAGTGAACAGAGAAGAAAAGCATTGTGAAGTTAGAATCCAGGTGACCATGGGCGTCCTTAAGTAATGACAAAAGGTGGCTCTGGACAATCTTGATCACAGGAGAGGGTGACATCATCCTTGTTGAATTCCTCGAATCATAAAGATTAGAGAAATCTCTCTGCAAGTTAAAGCACCTCAGATGTTACATGAGAACATAACCCCCCCAACTGTGCTGAGGGATATAACTATCTTTCAACCACAGCAGAGCTTAAAAACTAAGTACAGACATTTTTTAAAGAGTGAAAACCATAAAACAAGTATTTCTTCTGTGTTAATAAATGCTGCCATGTGTGGTGGCTCATGTCTGTAATCCCAGCACTTTGGAAGGCTGAGGCAGGTGGATCACCTGAGGTCAGGAGTTTAAGACCAGCCTGGCCAACTTGGCAAAACTCCTTCTCTACTAAAAAATACAAAAAATTAGCCGGGTGTGGTGGGGGGTGCCTATAATCCCAGTGACTCAAGAGGCTGAGGCATGAGAATCACTTGAACCCAGGAGGCAGAGGTTGCAGTGAGCTGAGATGGCGCCACTGCACTCCAGCCTGTCTCCTGGTGACAGAGCAAGACTCTGTCTCAAAAAAAAAAAAAAAAAAAGTCATCCTGAATGTGGTACTTTAATACTTTTAAACTGTGGGATAACTTTGGCCAACCTGAGTAACAGGTCAGACAGGTAATTCTAATTTAAAATATATAATGGAAACATTGACTTAGATTTGTGACTAAGTGAATTTTTAGCAGTGACAAAATCTATAATTTACGTGTACAGTTTTAGAACATTTGAGAGAACTAAAGCTTCATCATATTTTAAAATTTAATTTGTTAGAGTAAGAATTAGTAGGTTTTAAATTAAACCAAATATTTACATTTGCTAGCCTTATATATAGAATAAGATGTATAAGCTAATCTGAATAGGCTAAATTTCAAATTTTTAGAAAGATTTAAAAAAAATTGTAACTTCAATAAGTCAAATATCAAATTGTAAATGTAAAATTTAAATAAACTTATTTTATAGAAAAAAACCACCCTTCTGTGTACCAAAAAGTCATCTTGACGTTTCAGGTCCTGGATCAAATGCTGCCTCCTCAGAGAAGCCTCCTATGATCACCTAATCAAAAGCTATCTCCATGTTTCTCTGGCATTGCATCTAGCTCCCTACTAGTGTAACTGGCAGTTATAGATTTGTTTCCTGGTTTACTGTTTATCTTACTGATTAAGCCATAAGCTCCAGAAGCAGGAACGATTTTTTAATATATCACAGTGTTTCTAAAATCTAACATACTGGTTGGCACACAGTAGGTACCCAGGAAATATTTTGGTAGGAGTGAATAAGTCAATGAACTGAAAACTGAATGAGCCAGAAATATTCAGGGGCATATATTACAACAAATAACCAAAGGCAACAAGGTGTTCCAGAAACCTAGGATCTTCACAGATTGATTTGCTATGTTTTTCACTCTCTGGGAATATTACCTTTTATATTTCCTCTTGCTAATGCACAGAGTAATCTCATAGCTAGCTAGATGAAAACTTCACCTACTTTATTACTGCTGCAAACTTATTGAGATATTTGTTTACTATTTGATTTGCCAGAAACCTCAGTTTAGCAATCAGATAATGCACAGATGGATAATAAAAGGTTGATAAATTACAATTATAAATTTAACATGAAGTATAGTAAATAAACCAATGATGCATTTTTAGGAGCTTCTAGAATTTGAAAAGCTTGCAGAATGGAGAAAGGGATAACCATCCTTTAACATTTTGTTTCTATTTTTTAAGAAATTTTTGCAGCTAACATATAAAAACAAGTATTCTATCCATTAGCCATAATAGTAATACTGATGTGCAACTTAAGTTTTAAGGAATCATTTATGTTTCCATGCTGACTCTACATGTCATACAAATAGGAAGATTTATTGTATTACTTGGCATTTTGAGGAAAAATTCATTCTATTTTGCTTCTGCTTAGTGGAAGAAAACTCTTGGGTCAACTTGTCTTTTTAATCTAAGAGGTCTCAATTGAAATTGGCTTTGAAGTTTGCTAATTACAAAACTCAACAGGGGTTTTCCCTTATTTGATGTAACTCATATTTCTATTCATTAACCCTAGTTTTAAAAAGATTAAAAAGTCTGAATAGAAACAACTTAAAAGTCTGAAGAACAGCCTCTCCCCTGTGATACCTTTATAGATACTTCAAGTGCAGACTTTCCCCATACTCCAAATTCTATTTAATTACAAATCTTCTGTGGTTGCAGGAGGGGAAGGTAAAACACATACATTTTGAACTTTCCAACCACATAGGGCTATAGGATGAGAAATCAGTAAAGTCTTTTCACTCTATATATTGGGGAAATTTATGTCAACCTGAGTTATAAGGAAATCAAGATTCTGAAGGGCAATCCTGCTAGCTGCTTTTGCAGGGCCAAGCCACTGGGTTCAGATGCTTTCATTCGGGTGAAAAGATCATTACCAGGCGGCTCCGGGGAAGTTGGCCCTCCTGTAAGTGTGCTCCTTTGTTATGAATATGGAACAGATGGAGCCAAATCTATCTGCTCTGTAGGAACAAAAACACTTACAACCCAGCTCTCTCTATTAAAGACTCTACTTAGCTCCTTTATACCATCGGCTTTCTGTGCACTGCTGTGAGGTTTTGACTTTATAGAAAAAGGCACTTCATAAAAGCAACAGTTCTTACTCTTAAACCAAAGTGGCCTAAGAACTAAAGATGAATACATGGTTTCACCTACAGGACTCCTTGGAGATATGTAGATATTCAATTAGGGGTGTGTGTGTGTGTGTGTGTGTGTGTAGGAGGAAGGCTGTATTCAATTCTGCTGAATGTCTGCATTAAAACAACATGAAAACATAGAAGAGAGCGATGAAGATGTCATGTTTCTCATTACAAGGATGCCATCTAATTGCTCTAGCATAATAAAATGGCAAGATTTAATTTTGTATATATGTCTGTAAGGCTAGCGAGGGCTGTCTTGAGCAAAAAATAATGACCATGCATAAGAAAATCATGCGGGTAAATATGATTAGTAATTAGGGCCACACCACAAAACAAAGGCTATATGATGCTTCTTCACTATGAAAAATAGTATTAATTACTTTCAGCCTCATGCCAATTTGCTCTTACAGTCTAAAGGACGTAAACACTGAGGTAAAACCACTGCGTGCACTTATTTATCATGCCACAAGAAATCTAACACCATCCCTACAATGTGCTCTTGCCAAGATATACGTGCCGAATGTTAGCAAGGTAAGTTTCACAGGCCACAGGGTGTGGATACACAACTGTATACGCACCTTGCATTGATAGCAACAGGGGAAAGGAGTGTCTGCCTTATTTCATTACATTTATTATACCGATACATTTAAAGTCTGGCTGCCTCTTCGGAGATAATTGAAAAAAGAAGTTCTGTGGCAGGATGCTTTGATTCTGACTAAATCAAGTCTTCAGGCAAATTTCCTCCTGCCAGTGGAAGCACAGCTTGCCTGAAGTCGTAACCTTTGTTGGACGAAAGGAACTGGCCTTGAAGCAGATCATGAAGCAGATGTTTTATGCCAAATCAGAGTCTGGGGATACATAGGCTACTGCAAATAAAACTCTTCTTCTGTCTGTTCAATCATTTCAATTCCCTGCAGTGTGAAATATGAACTTGCCAACAAATGGCCAGCGTGCTGTGCCTCGCAGCAGGGGGGGCAGTGCCACAGCTGTGCCAGAGACTGGAAAACTCAAGATGCACATGACATGTTCATTAGTTCCCCCATATAGCCAGGGCCTGAACGAGGCCAGTCTCCAGAACTATCCACAGGGAAGCAGAAGGACTGTTTACTACACCCATAAGAGTTAAAGACACGATTTCCACCAAAATGGGTTGCACAACTTGTAGTGATCCCTTTGATGACACAAGAAAGTTAGTCTTTAAAACAAGAACACATCTCTGGACAGGAGTAGACAGAAAATATTATGTCTGCCAATGATTACAGTTTTTTTTCTGACTTTATTAGCAGCCTGCTCTGTGAGCAATAAAAAAATGAAACAATGAAAAATAGTTTCAGTCTCAATGCATCTATGAGAGATGGAAAGAATTTAGATATCTCTTTATCAGAAAGACAGATTGGTGGAAAATGCCTGGCTCACCTGTTGCAGGCAAATGTAAAGCTAGTTATTCCTAGTGTACTAGCTTTCTACTGCATTCTACATCAGTTTCACAATAATAAAATAGTGATTTGTTTAAATTAAAGAAAAGTAACATTAGACTAACAAATTTCAATTTGATGTCCTTTGTGGCATATTGAACATACATATTCACACATAGCTTTATAGCTGTAATCCTAGATTATAAATATTCCATATTCGGTTCTATTGTGAGATTTCTCAAAGGTTATTCACATGCTTTCTAGTGCCACATTCTTTCAAATTTTAATCATGAGCTCCCTAAATAGAAGTCATTTGCATCTGTAAACATTCCCTTGCAGTAGTATTTAGCAGCGTATTCTCTTTGTGCAGAGCTATTTTGAAAGGAAAATAAACCTTAATATGGAACAACAATCAAGCAGGAGCATAAAAAGGTAAATTAGAGGCTTGAGAAACCCTGTAAACCCTTTATGTAATTTCTGAAAAATGTCTGAAGTTTCTCAATCTTAAAATAGCCCGGAATCATGTAGCTTATTTCAGACGATGGATTATAGGGATACTACTCATGTAGTCCAACTCATGACCTAAATCATAAGAACATATTCAAGAAATGAAATGAGTGTGAGATAATTTATTATTCTGAAATGAGGCCAAATAAGTACACATGGTTCAAGCTCGAAATGATAGACCACTATCACAACTGATGGCCGGTTCTCATTAGTTTAGCATTTCTAAATCAATGCTGTAGTCAATAAATCTGTTGCAGAACAGTTACACATCATTGTTTTAAGGAATTAATAACAAGACATATATTTTTGTTTTAGGGTTCTTTTGGCACCAATTACTGTACAATATTATTTCTTCATAATGTTTCTTTTTCTGTATTTAACTTGACCAAATACAAATTAGAAACATAAAATTATTTCTTAATTGACATGGAGCTTGGTGGAAACAAACATCATCTCAGGATGCACAATACTAATAATATTTTTATAACAGCTATCAATTATCTACTATTTCCATGCACCAGGAACTGTGCCAGGTTTATTAAGTTTAATCCTCAGCACAGTTCTTTGAGGCAGGTATTATTATCCTCATTTTAGAGACGAGGAAACCAAGGCTTAGGGAGGATAAGCAGTTAGAAGATGTCATACATAGCTAGTGTATGGTGGAACAGATATTCAATTCCAAGTTTGTCTGATGCCAAAACTGTACAGCCTCAGTTTACAGTATAAATCATACTTTTCTTCCTGACTGCCCTACTTCAAATATTTGTTTCATAATTTCCCAGAAGCTCTTAAAGGTCCTTCCAAAAAAGTATGGGGGAGGTTGAAACTTGGTAGAACTTGACTGTGTAATCTCAAGCATGTGCAATAGATTTCAATAAAAAGCTGCATGGAGATTTTGCTCGCAGAGACATGCCCTATGCATATTTTCTAATCAGGTGCATGTCAAGAAAACGCCTTTTCATATTACATTACTGTAACTGTTGTACTCCTTTTTTAAAATTTTAATTGTTCAAGCTGTGAGTAGGACTTATGATGTATCCTAAGTACCTACACATGCTATGGCAGGAGGAAACAGGAAACAAACACAGGAACCCAATGTTCCAAAAAGAAAACTGGAAGAATTGGCAGTGTCCTTAGTAAACCCTTGCCATGAAAGAAGAGATTTCCCAGCCTGGCCTTGCCATCTCTGACCTCACCGCATGTCCTCTGAGATTTCAGCAGCCCTTGCCTGCTCCCACCCCTGCGGTGCCTCGGCTCTGGCCAGAAGGAGAAGCAAACTAGCTGATGACATTGTTCCACAAGCACCAAAAGTAACATATAAATCGGAAGCGTCTCTTATCCAAACCCAACTGAGAAGGCTCTGTCTCGGGGAGGGGCCTGCCCATTCACATACAGACAGTCCAGGGACTTTCTGGATGCCTCAGAAAAGTCACAGATGCAGCAGATTCACTCATTTTTACCTTAACATCAATAAGGATACAGTTATTGATAAGGTACACCAAAGGTGACTTTGCATCTATTTATTTCCTTCTGTAATACAGGTATTTGATCAATTAATGTCCTATTTAATGGTATGTGTAACATTTTTCTATACCATCTGTTTGCCAAAAATTATTTACCTTACCAAACTGAATTCACAGAATCTCACTGAGCCTGAGAAGCAAAAAGGATTCTGCTATACTTGGGGCAAATGGGCAACAGTCCAGAGTGATCCTAGTGGAAACTAAGTCGGATCATGTTACTTCTCTGTTCTAAACTCTCCAATGGCTCCCATCTGACTCAGAGTGAAATCCCAGCTCCTTTCCATGGTCTACGATGAATCTCCCCCTACACTCCATAGCACCAATTTATATTTGCATAAATTCTAATGTTTACAAATATTAATTGTGGTTTTTGCCACTACTTTTAAATGGCAAGACTGCTATTACGTTTGCATCAACCTAATACATACTCTGCACATGTCGACAGCGCTCTCACTCTGTTCAGCCTACTTGAGCCATGCGGGCTTTCTTGGTGCTTCTCCAGGCCCACAATCTCTGTAGGCTCTGGGCGTTTTCTGTTTCTCCACCGGGAAAACTCTCCAGCCATATAGACACAGGGACTGCTTCCTCACTTCATTTAGGTCTCTCTTCCAATGCTAACCATTAGAAAGGACTTTTTGCGACCACTATTTTATACATACACACACCTATACACATACAATATGTATGTTATATATATGTATGCAAAATCCTAATTTCCCCACCTTCACATTCTCTGTTCTTCTTATTTTTCCATCATAGTACTTACCACCTACTTGACATATTTTATATTTATTAATTTGCTTATTTAGTCCCTCCCAGCCTCCTGTCCCCAGCAGAGTGTAGCTTCTATTAAAGCCGGGTATTTGCCTATTTTTTTTCTTTGTTGTATTCACAAAGTCTAAAATACTATCTGGCCAGAAGAATGTACTCAATAAATACCTATTGAATGAAGTAAGAGAGAAAAGAATCAGTGAATGAAAGACAGCATCACCCCAAGAAAAACACTTGTTTTCTCACTGACCTACTCTAAACGCCCACAAAATCACAAGTGTAAAGTAGAAAGAAGTAAAACAAAAAGTCTAATCATTGAGTAGGCATGTGAGTTTCATGCAATTAAAGTAGGTTCTTAAGTTGGCTATAAAGATGAATAAGTAGCTTATTTTTCAATATATAGCTAGGTTTTCTTCACATTTGTACAAAGCAAAATTAGTTTAAAAGTACCTTTGAAAAAAAGTCTAGTAATAACTTGGTGGTTATTTTCAAGGCATTCACGCAAAGAGTAAAGGCAGGTGATGGCAAAGTAACAACCAAGCATGGAGTCTAACACAGGCCCTAGGTGGTTCGTGCTGACTTTTTTTGCAGTACTGCTGAGCAGCAGCAGCAGCCCCGATTAGCCTAAAAACGTCTAAGGAGTGACACAGACCTGGAAGACATTCTCATCATCACCACCATCAATGACCACTCTCGCGTCCTCAGACCAAGTATAATCTAAAAGTCAAGGAATCAGAAAACTCAAGTGTGTGAGTATCATCTAATTTATTCTCCTCATTTTACAAATTTAAGAAACTGAGCTTTAGCGTTTCAGAGAGACCAAGTGGCTTGCCGAAGTTCATCTTACTTTGGAGAAGAATACTGAACAAGCTGTTATGGTCCAAGGATGCGTATCAAAAGAAAACAGAAGTGTTCACTCAAACTTCCTGGGACAGAACTAGAGCAAAGAAATTGCACCCAAAGCTCCTCTTAAATACTAAGAACCCTATTATTGGGAATTAAATGTTTAATGAATTTACATTATAGCTAGTTCTGCAAAAATTTATGAAATACTTTGGTTGAACTTTTTATTTGCTGAACATATCCTTTACAGTGCATGTAAAATCAATGTGTATAATACATTTATGTCCCTTTTATAGAAAAGAGTATAATTTTACTATTTTAAATAACTATGAAAGGTTATGGCTACTCCATCTTTGCCTCTGACATAGGGTTGGTCATAGTTATGATTTATTTTTTCTCAAATATATAGTCAGAGACACAGTCTCAATTAAGATATTACTCCTGAAGGAAAATGGGAGGCATTTTACAACTCTCTGCTTTATGATTCTATTTCCAGAAAGCACAGGGGTGAAAAGTGGGAGCTGTCTGTGATACTAATTTGAAAAACTAATGAAGTAATAGAACTGTTATTTCTCCTAAGTGGCTACCAGGCCCCTATTCTCTGCATAGTGCAATACCGTATTTATACATGTATGACTTAAGGCCACAGCTACCACCACAATGTGCCCTCAGCAAAACCACACACACACACACACAGAATCACTGCTACCACCACATCTTATTAAGGAAGAGGTTTATAAAATTTTTATCTCAATTCTCAGGCACTAAGAATTTGATTCCAATCTCAAATAAATGTTCTTTATATTTCCTCACAGCTATCTTTTCAAAATTTTCAACTACTTTTGCTTCTTACAACCAGTTTGATCCTGAAAAGTATATGTAAACTGGATTTTTAGAAATCAAGCCATTTTAAAGAATGCTCTAGGGCTATTGAAAAGAATTCAATTTTTGCAAATGGAATAATCACTCCGCAATTTATCCTTTGTAAAATCCTAATTTTCATATGTCGTTCTTGTTTAAAATGATATAGACCTGTTCAGAATTCCTGAAGGGGATAAAACCAACATTAATTATTTCTTTCTACTCCATATCAATTGAAAACTTCCTCTAGAATAACAAACAGAATTTTACTAATACTTGGCCACGTCTGCCTTGCCATTCTCTTTAAATCTGCACAGATCCATTCATTCTAGAAGGCAAGACTTCTCCTGTCAAGGCCTTGGTGAGCTCTGACCCTTACCCAAATGTTGAGTGAGAATGGCCTCCCAAATGGCCTCCCACATAGACAGACCAAACCATCCTTCATCAATTCCTCCTTCCCTTCCTTGTGCCCCTATGTCTATAGTAAGAAAGAAGATATCCTGTCCTTGCTCTCAGGGCCTTATATTTCAAAGAATAAAATACAAAATTTGACAATGTCATTGTTTTGAAGAAAGAAGCAAAAGGTTTGAAGGTTCTGTATGGAATGGAATGGTAATACCAACTTTGAACCAAGGGCCCAGTCCAAGGTGGTAAAGTTAGAGCACAAAGACATTAAAATCTTCCAAGGGGTCAGGTTCAGTTAGGACCCTTTGGCAATCTGGATTCACTTGCTAATCTGAAGGGAGTACCAGATGCAAGACACTTCAAAAAGCAATGACTGAATACTTATACCACCTCAGGAACTGAACTCATAAAGACAGGCGTATACCTCATCTTTCCTCTTTGGATCACTAGTGCTAGAAGCACCTATATTTCCACATCCAGAGTAGCTTCAGAAAACGTCGTTTGGGGAACCTTTTGGACTCAGCAGTCAGAACCCAAACATTAAAAGCACCAAGGGCACTGCCTGTGAGAGATCAGAGGATATATAGGATGCAGCAGGAACAATGCCCTGGTGTAACTATGTGGGTAGCATGGCGCCTTTTGTAGGGCAGTGAGATACCAGATGAAAAACTACTGTGTATTCCTAGGGATTGCAAAACTGACTAGCTATTCATTGCAAAAACAGGATTCTCAATGTTCAGAACCAACTTGGAAGGCATATGTATTAGTGAGTGCCTGTCCTTTTCTAGCCCCCAGCTTAGGTCATAATTGAGGTATTACTTAATACTGAATTTTCATCAAAGAATGTAAGATGGATTTAAGAATAGGTTTTATAAGTAAAATTATTTGGATGTGATAGCTAGTTATTAAAGCCAACTAGTTAAATTGTTCATTAAAGACAGTTAAGAGCATGCTGTGAGTCAAAAGCATAGAGCCTATCACATGCACAGAAGAGCCACTTACCAGGTACAAGTATATCTCAAGAAAAACAAAACCTATAGCAGACTGCAAATTGAATGTGAATTATACTGGTCTACTCATCAAATCTAATCAAAAGTTTTGTTCTCACATTTTGGATCTGCATTTAAAATGGGACTCCAGAAAGACATCAAAAGTTATTTAAAAGACTTTAAACAGGTCTTATAGGAACAGTCAGAGGAATTTAAGTGACAAGATTCTTAACAAAGGCATGAGTCTTTGAAGGAAGAGAACACTAGTCTGTATATGTTGCTCATCTGAAAAGAAGACTAGAGGCAAAGAGATGTTTTTAACTATACAGCAAGTCTGGTTGCAGTGACCATTTAGAAAGGACTGGATAATGAATGGTATTAAAATGGATTTTATGATCAGGAGAACTATATACTTAGTATACTTTAAATGTAAATGGGATTTTACAGATAATCTAACCTAATCCACGGAAGCCAGTTCCCTCAACATGCTCTATTAAAAAAAAAGGGTTCCCAAGTCTAATAAATTTGGTGAACATTGTGTATTGTACCACTCACTTTGAAGAGTTAACAATGCACAGTATCATATTTAAGGCATCAGAAAGTTTTTCAGCAAAAAATATTAACTTTAATTTTTAACAAAATTTAGCAAAGAAATTATATAGTCGTTATAAGATGTTATAAGAAATTATAACATCTTAATAATTTCCTTGTTCCTTGAAACCATCTTTGGATCCTCACTCTAGCCTAACTCCCTCTCCTACATTTGAGGAAACAGACTCACTTACATGACTGGCCCTAAATCTGATTAGAGTTGGACAGTGGCAGAAATGAGACGTAACGCAGTCTATTGCATGTCTTATATTCTGTTGATGCCAATGAAATAAAGCTGAAATTAAGAAACAGGATGTTTTCCATTCTTTGTCTTAGAGTCTTTGATTTTTTATATCCATATTCATTAGAAGAAAGAATAGTAATTAAATGTGAGAGAAAACTGAAAAATATAAACCATATGTTTTAATTTGTTGACCACAGTTAAACGTGCAAAAGTACTAGAAAAATATAAGAGTACTAGATAAAATATTACTGTACAACACACTAGAAATATAAATGGTAGCTGGGCACGGTGGCTCATGCCTGTAATCCCAGCACTTTGGGAGGCCGAGGTGGATCACCTGAGGTCAGGAGTTCAAGACCAGCCTGACCAACATGCAGAAACTCTGTCTC